>NW_007728442.1:189097-198980 GCF_000696425.1 Galeopterus variegatus | reverse complement strand
CTGTAGCAGAATTTTTTTTTTCCATGACTGCTGGGCTCCTTTACCTGCCCAGAATTCTTCCATGACTATGCACACTTGTCGGGCTCTTTTACCTGCCTGGAATCCTGCCACGGCTACGCCAATTTTAAAGCTACATGACAATGCTAATTGTCAGAGTAAGGCAAATCATAACTAAAGCCAAAATGTTTCATTATTTTAGTTATACTAAGTTTCCATTTGTATTGTTAGGGCTAGGGCTCAGACCTTTCAAACCCATTGTACAGACTGGGTCACCAGACCCCTCACACACAGGTCCATGCCTAGGTAATTAGGAAAGATCCCGGGAGCCATTGGCAGATGTGAGTTCAGTTCTCAGTGGCAGCAGCCTTTCAGGGCATTCTGGGGGCACTGGCAGCACCAGCCTCCAGCAGCGGTAGCGGCCTCCCCATGGCCCCCCGGGGGCATCTGTTGGGGGGAGCGGGGGAGGACACCATGGATCAGAGCCACTCATCCTTTATACTTAAGTCCATAACCCAAGACACCTGGGTGCACATACACAATTACATTAGACAATAATCAAGGAACACCTGGGCGCACATGCATTTTTATATCAAATGCTCAGCAAGATTCTGAACATCTGAGGGGCACTAACCATTTTCCTATATCTTCCCAACAATGACTAATAACCTTACTTTTGTTTCTGAGAAAAGGAGACTGTATTACCTTGTATAGGGAAAGTGAGGATAAATGGTCAGCGTTCTTCAAGAGGCTGGGAGTCTTGCCGATCATTTGATGCAAATATGCACGTGCACCCAGGTGTTCCTTGGTTACTGTCTAATGTAATTGCACATGTGCACCCAGGTGTCCTGGGTTATCAGACTTAAGTATAAAGGACAAGTGGCTCTGATCCATGGTGGCCCCCACCCAACCCCCCAGGATGCCCCTGGGGGGGCCACACAGAGGCTGTTACTGCTGTTGGAAGCTGTTGCTGCCACTGCTGATGCTACTGCTGCTGAGGAGGCTGAGGACTGAGCTCATGTCGTCTGCCAATGGCTCCCAGGATCTTTCCCAATTACCTAACTCATGGACTTGTGTGTGAGGGGTCTGGTGACCCAGCTGGACATGCGAGGGGTCCGGTGACCCAGCCGGACATGTGAGGGGTCTAGTAACCCAGTCAGGCACATGAGGGGTCTGGTGACCCAGTCTGTACAACATGTTTGAAGGGTCTGTGAGCCCTAGCCCTGATAGTACAAATGGATAATTCTAGTGTAACCAAAATAATGAAACATTCTGGCTTTAGCTATGAATTGCCTAGCAATACAACTGGCTATGTTGGCAGGATTCCAACAATTGCCCTAGCCAATTAGCATAACCAATTAGCATACACCTTGATTCATGACAATCATAAAACTGCAAAACATATAATTCAGGAGGGGATAAATTAGCCTTTTGAATAGAAACTTTTCAAATATCCATGAACCGGGACACACATTTTTAAAGATATTATAAAGAACATCTTGAGTCAAATAAGACTTTGAAGATGAATTAGTCTAGAGCAGGCGTTGGCCAACTATAGCCTGTAGGCCAAATCCAGCTTGCTACTTTTTTTAAAAATAAATACTTATTGGAACATAGTCAGACTCATTTGTTTGTGTATTGTCAATGCCACTTGCACTACATTGGCAGAATCAAGTAGTTGGGGGAGAGACTGTATGGCTTGCAAAGCCTAAAATATCTGACCCCTAACAGAAAAAGTTTGTATCAGATAAAAAGCGCTCTAGAGGTTTTCCACTATGGGCTGCACATTAGAATTACCTGGAGTGCTTGTAAAAGGGGATCACCTCAGAGATTCTGATTAAGTTGGTCTGAGGTGGAATCCAAGTATTGGAATTAAAACTTTTTTTTATTCTCCAGATCATTCTAATATGCAGCCGTGGCTGAGAATCCCTAGTCTAATCTAGTCTCCTCTTTCACAGATGAGGAAAGTCAGGCACAGATGTTAATTAAGATCTATCCCATTTTGTAATAAGTACTACCTTCTATAAAGCTCTGTAAAGTACATCCACCTACATTATCTCATTTGATCCTTAGAACAAATCTGAGATTCGAAGAGCAGTAAGCATTGTTGTCCCTGGTTCACAGATGACAGAATTAAGACTCAGGGAATTTAAGTTATGTGCCCAGTCTCCTATTTAGTAAAAGGGAGCTAAGACTTATGCCCAGGTCTTTTAAATCAAGCCCACCAACCACTGATGTTAACTGTACAAATTACATTCTTAGATTTTATTTTGGCATATGGAGTACTATTTACTATCAGTGCCTCTAGACCAGGGATCACACTACCATTCCCAGAACATTTAGAAACCTGCCTTCCTATAGCAGACTATACTCTGTGGAGTCCCTAGGATTCCTCAGGGTCATTGTGAAAGTAGTGTGAGGAGAGGACATGTGTGTGTGTGTGCATGTGCAATGCATGTGTACATGTGTGTGTCTCTACTCCCTGTGCCTATTTCAACCACAGCAGGTATATTTTTATCTGTTCAAGTATTAGGGTCTCACATACAATTTTCTATGAATAGAGTTTCATTGTTGAAGATAACTGATCTCAGACCTTTGTCCACTGTTTTGATCCAAGATGGCATGGTCAGTTTGCCCCTACATTCCTGTCACTTTTACATCATCAACCAGTTCTCCCCTGTTGTTCCAAATGAAGTCCAAAATAATAGTTTCTCATAACACCAACATTTCTTTTTGAGAGATGAAAATCACTTTTAGCAGACCAGACTTCCCGCATCTGTCACAGTAACTGAAATTGCTCATTACTGCTTCCTGCCTACCTCCATGCATACTGTATAACCCATTTTAAGAAAGCATCAGCCTCATCCACTCTCTAGCTGGGCCACAGCATGTCTCTTTCCTGCTGATTATGTCTGCCTTCAACTCAACTCACATGGTCCCCACCTTGCTTCATTCTTGGGCTTTCTTGTATATGAAAGTGAGGTATTAATGATGGGGGTGGGGAGGAAATAAGACATTTTGCATTTCATCCTGTTTCCAGGGAGGAAGGAACCTTTATTCCCCTCTCCACAGAAGTGAGAAGTCCCACAATGGGCAGAACACATCAGCTTTTCAATCTATGACCTATTTGTACCCTTTCACAAGAGGTGAAATTACTAACTTGACACTTTAATCAGGACTAGTGCCGGAGTGCATGAGGTGATGCTATGGTTAACTATGTCCTGATAAGTCAGTATCTTGTTCTCAAACCTGATGGGAAGATTACTTGGAGGTAATAGGAAGCCCCCACTGTGAATCTATTTTTAGTTCCAAGAATGACAGGGATAGCCAGAGTCGGAGTGCATGAGGTGATGCTATGGTTAACTATGTCCTGATAAGTCAGTATCTTGTTCTCAAACCTGATGGGAAGATTACTTGGAGGGAATAGGAAGCCCCCACTGTGAATCTATTTTTAGTTCCAAGAATGACAGGGATAGCCAGAGTCACACCCATGGCATAACCTCATATTTCATCAGATATTTGAGGAGGCATTATCAATGAATCCTACAACCTAACTGTCAGAAGCAACCTATTGCCCGAGAAAAGCATAGTGCTTAAGTCTTAATGAAAGAGGCTGTGACCTTAAATCAACATTAGGAACATCTTTGTCTTCTCACTTTAATAGGGTCATGTCTCTTAACTTTACTAACTCCCAAAATATATGGTTCCCTTTTTACATACATAAACAAACACTTATAAACATAAATACCAAATTCAGGAGACTCAGATGGGCCGATAAATTTTGGAAGCTAAGAGTACAGAAGAAAAGGCCAGTCACCAGAGTTTACAAACAATCATCTGAACTTCTCTGGCCATTTGACTAGATAATATTATCCCAAATATCCCATGTTGCATGGTCCACAGGTCTTCCTTTGGGATTCTGAAGGAATCAATAGCCATACTTGTCGTTAAGGTGGGTTCTGCCATCTCCACTTTGGCCTAGATCAGAGTATAAAAAAAGAAAAAAAATACATTTACTCTTCCAAAGTCAGGAGGGAAAATATACCCAGCTATCAGCCAGCCAAAAAGTAAAACAGAGGTTTCTTCTATAACAGAAATTTTACTTTTTGTATTCAATTTCAAAATATGGCCCTGTAGAGAAAATGAAAAGTAAATGGTCAGGATCCCTTGGGGGTTCGGAATTTGCTGAGCATTTGATGTAAATGATAATTATGCATGTGTGCCCAAGTATTCCTTGGCTATTGTCTGTGCATGTGCATGGGCACCCAGGTGTTCCTGGGTTATTGGACTTAAGTACAAAGGACTAACAGCGATCCACAGTGCCCTTGGGATACCCTGGGAAGTCACTAGGGAGGCTGCTGCTAGCTACCTGAGCTTACATACATCTGAATAAAGCCTGTTAAAATTTTTACCCACGGCTCCCAGGATCTTTTTCCTGTTAAGTAGCTCATGGACCTGCAGGTGATGGGTTTCTGACCCAGTCTATACAACAGGTTTGGAGGGTCTGTGGGCCCTAGCAATACAATTGGCTATGTTGGCAGGATTCCGACAATTGCCCTAGCAATACAGGTCCTCTTTTCACTTCTACCCTAACATTAGCAGATAAAAAGCAAACATTTCTAGTAATTAAATTTCTATTGATTACTAGTTATTAGATAACCCATCCACAGAAAAAGCATATGGGGATATGCATATGGGGAAACCAGCTTCTCATACACTACCTTAAGGGTGTACATATGAGTGTAAAACTGATACAATCCCTATAGAATGCAATCTATAATATCTTAAAGATGTTCATACCTTTAATACAGCATGTTAACTTTTATACTTTTTTTCTACAGGTGCACCTCTCCATATATTATACATGTTAAACAATTATAAATGCTAAAGGTTACTCACTGCAGAGTTGTTTGTAATGGCAAGAGACTAGAAACAGCAAATATCCATTGAGGGAACTATTCAAATAAGTAAAAGTATAATGTACCATAAAAAAGAACTATGCTGTCATAAAAACATAACAAGAAATATATAAATAGCATGGAAGCATCTCCATATAGTACTAAGTGCAAAATAGTAAGGTGTAGAATATGCTTCCATTTGTGTAAAAAAAGTGGTGAAATATTATGTATTTTATTGCATATATAGGCATTTTATATAATATATATAATAATTCATAAGACTATAATATCTGGTGTCTTTAGAGGAAAAAAACTGGGTAGCTGAGGCAGAGCCAAAAGAATTTTTTTTCTTTAACTTAACAAAAAAATTTTTAAATACATGCAAAATAAATATAAAAGTATAATGAACCCCTATGTACCCATCACCCAGCTTTAACAATGATCAATATTTGGCCAATCTTGCTTTATCTATTACTCCTCCCATACATTCCCTTATCCTCCACCACTGGATTACTTTAAGGTAAATCCCAGATACCATTCCACCTGTGAACATCTCTGTATATATTCCTAGAAAATAAGGATTTTTCCAAAAACAACTTAATACCATTCACACTTTTAAAAAATTAACAATAATTTCTTAGTATCATCAAATATCCAGCTAGTGTTCAAAATTACCTGACTGGCTAATAATTTTTTTAACAGTTGTTGATTTGAAGAAGGATTAAATCAGGGTGCACAGATTGTATTTGGTTGATATGTCTCTTTAGATCTTTTAATCAACCTGTTCTGCCAGAAGGGAGGCTTCTCCCTATATACTTTTGTAACTTTATTTTGAACCTTAAACATATATTACCTATTTAAAAATATAAATTAATAAACTCAGAGAAAAAGAAAAGTGAAAACAATCTACCTTCAGGTGGGACCCATACACAGTAGTCCGGGTCATCTTCAGGATATTTGGAAGAAAGTGTTGGCAGAAGCTGCAAAGAAAAGATAGATTATTTTATTCCAAAGAATTTTAACTCTAAGAATTATTGTCCCTATGCTTGCCAGCAAACAAAAACTAAGAGAGAATAATTTCATTAATTATCTTGATATAAGTAAACTATTTGGGGGAGCATTCTTTCTCTAAACCTTAATATATTTTGTTCCTTAAAGCCTCAACAAGCTGATTTTCAGCCAGTGAGAGCGATATGATGCTCTCTAAAAGGGGGTAGTTAACATACTGCAGATATGAGTGCTAAATGCTACAAATTTGGCATTTGCCTTTTGACCAAGGTGCAGAAAAGAATTAAAAGAGCAAGGCTGACTGCTATCCTTTGACTCTGTTCACAAGACTGGACCTTGGCTGGTGTCTGGCAACTTGGATTTCGGGAGGGTTACTACTACCCTGATAAAAGTGGCTTGCTGTGCCTAAACTGTTTGTACAAACAATATGGTTCATGCTGAACACCTGCTTTCTTTCTGGGAGTCTGGCTTTGGGTATACGCCAGGCAGGGAATGCCTATGTGATCAGTCCCCAATAAAAATCCTGGGCATTGAGTCTCTCATGAGCTTCCCTAGTTAGCAACACTTGACATGTGGGGAATTAAGCATGTCCTGTGTGACTCCACTGCAAAAGGATCTTTGGAAGCTTGTGCCTGGTTCCCCCAAGAATTTGCCCCATGTGTCTTTCCCTTTGTTGACTGTGCCTGGTATCCTTTTGCTGTTGCTGTAGTAAATCATAGCTGCAAGTACAACCATATGCTGAGTCCTGTGAATCCTCCTGTGAATGACCTAACCTGAGGGTGGTCTTGAGGGCTTCCTGACATAGCCTAGCAATCCCACTTCTGGGAGCTTACCATCTCCATACAAAATTATGTATACACAAGGTTATCCATTGTAGGACTGTTGTAATAAAAGACTGGAAAGAGCCCAGGTGTCCATCTGTAGGAAACTGGTTAAATAGGATATATCCACACAGTAGGAAACTCTTAATATACTGATACAGAATGATTTCCATGATAGGTTAAAAAAAATTAAGATGTAGAATGGAGTACATCACTTTCCACCTTGTGTAATAAAAGTAGAAAAATATGGATGTTATTCAAATATGGCATACTAAGATATGAAGATCCAGAAATTAATTAAAGAGATAGACTGTATGTGAGAAATATAGGGAACAGGGTGGATGGA
Organism: Galeopterus variegatus; assembly: GCF_000696425.1. Lineage (NCBI taxonomy): Eukaryota > Metazoa > Chordata > Mammalia > Dermoptera > Cynocephalidae > Galeopterus > Galeopterus variegatus. The sequence continues at coordinate 191,910 of NW_007728442.1, read as the reverse complement.
GACAAGAATAGAGAATTCAAAAATTAAAAGAAAAAAGAGCTGAGATTTCTAGGAGAGGGGGTAAGTCTGCTGGGAAAGCAGTTAAGTCAATCTCTGAAGATTCTTCTGGATGTGGTCCATGACAAGGGGATTCACTTTTACTTCCAGAGAAGTGAAGTACTTACTTTGCATGGACCAGAAGCTTTCTTTTTTTTCAATTCATCTCTGCTTTTCTCATATTCATTCTTTGATGCTAATTTAAGGGGAAAAAAGTGGCAATAGATATTTTCAGAATAAGTAAAATAGAAAGGAAAAATTCCTCCTAAGAGAACATTATAATTACTGAAGAAAACATATCAATGATCATCAAATTCTCAAAAATTCCTTCTACTACTGTAAAAACTATGTTAAGAAGATAAAATTTTTCCTTCACTAATAACTCTAGTTTTTAAATCCTAAGGCTATTCTACAAGCTTGAATATAACTACACTATGTGAAAAAGTAAAAGAAAATGAGGCTGATTTTACTATTCCACAGTTTAACCATTACAGGTAAAACCAGAGAAAAGCAGTCCTTTTAATAAGCCAACTTTTCAACCAATTTCTTTTAATAGTTTTGGAATTCATTCCCATAATAGCACATATTTGACTCTGGGAGATGGAAAATTGCATGGCCAGAGAGAAGCATCAAGCCATTAAGTGCTTTCTGGGGCAAGGAGAGGGAACCCCAGGAGGTAGAAGAGTGAAAGAAAGGCAAATAGGATGGCACCAAATACCGACCTCTCATATATTCCAGTTGTGTCCAGGGCCCTAGCAGCAGCATCTACCTAGTGTCTATAACACCATTCTCTGTGCTGCCTTCAGGTCAGCTGCTAAACCCTCTTCTATGAAACCAGCTGGCCACCTGTGTGCAGAGCAGCAATGGAGTCTGCTGTACTACTTGCCTGAGGGTTCCTTGCGTGATGAAGTTGTTTTGCTAATCTCTTGATTATTTTGTTCCACCTGGCTGAGTTGAGACATGTTTTCTATAAAAAGCAGTATCAGAGCGTATTGTTAATACTTAATTCATGGTACAAAGCCAAGAAAACAAAAACAAAAGCAAGAGAAGCTAGGCACGTAAATAATCATTCAGTTTTACTATGAGCTTCAACCAATTGCAATAAGGTTGTCAATAAATATGCCTCCAGATGTCTAACAGAGAACTACCAATTTTCCACTTAAAAAACTAGCCAACTTTGAAGTAAAGCTTTTTGGCAATACTTACAAAAAGCCTTAAAAATGTACATACTCCTTGGCCTAGAAATTTTTACTTCCAGGAACATATTTTTTAAAAAATCAGAAATAAGCACAAAGATTTATTATATACAAGTATGTTTAGAATAGCAAAAATAACTAATCTATATGTTTAACAATTGGGAGTTGATTAAATAAATTATGACACATGCATGTGATGGACCATTATGCCCTTTATTAAAAATCATATTTTAAAAAAATATTTTAAGACACAGGAAAAAAACAGGTTATAAAATAGCATGTATAGAGGAGCTGAGGGCCAGCCTGCTCTGCTCAGATGTAGGCAAGAAACAGAGCACTCCTGGGGTCCTTAGGCAGGAGCTGAGGGCAGCATTCCCCGCTGGGAAACAGGCAAGCAGCATGCTGAAAACACCACTTCCTTGCAGGTGGCCAACCACAGCCATCGCCACAGCCAAGGTTGCTGCAAAAGTGGCTTGACTCCACAGCAGTAGCCATAGCTACTGTGCAGGCGGCCTGCTAGACACCCAAGTGCAGTGACACGAGGAGAGTCGCCAGTANGGAGCGCCACCACACTTCCCAAGCGGCACACTATAGCAGTGCGCCACCGGGCCGGCCCAGGCATGATCCTTCTTAAGAAACTTTAGTCCAATAAGTACGGTTATGCTTAGCCTCTGTTTTAGGAATAGGGAAGAAATGAATAAGGAGTAACTTCTCCTGAGACCACCTGACTGAGCCCTATCATCTACTCTATTCTACTGCCCTCCAACTCATAGAGTGGCAGCAGCTCAGGAGTATTCCACAGGAGCTGTGGTTCCAGATTCCACAGCTTTCAATCTTCTATAATTCTGGAAAAGATTTGGTATACCTGCTCTTAATTTAAATTGTAATGGGGATAAATAATGACTGGCAGTAAAAAGAAGAAGACCAAGAAAGTATGTTTCTTTACTACAAAGTCAGCATATCACATATACAAAGTTAAAATGCACAGGCAAGAATTGGCTTTGCTTTTTTAAACCTATCCACAATTAATGCAATCACCACACTGAATAGCACAGGAAGGAGAAGAAAGATATTACCACGTTTTTTTGTGTCTTTAGCACATGTGAGATCTGTGGGAGGACTTGTTTCCTGCACTGCTGCATCTGGCTCTATTTCCTGCTTCAGCCTACTGCTTCCATCCTGCATTTTTTTCTTTTCATGCTCCTCCTTTTCTTTCTCTTCTTCCTCTTCCTCTTCCTCCTCTTCCTCTACTTCAGGCTCATCCTTCATCCTCATTAGAGTTGGAGGGAGTTCTGGACGCTTAGGGGGTAACTTCTATGAAGAAAACAAAAACATGAAGTAGTTCTACATAATGATAAAAAGAGACAAATCTCTTCAAGGAGGTTAAGCTAAATGTGTTAGAATGTCTAACTTCTCTAGGTTGATAAACCCCAAAGAAGTCTACTAGAAGTAAGACTTTCATGTAAAATTTTATCCATCTATGGACGCTTAACAAGTGTCTTTATTATTTTCTAGGGTCGAGACATTATTAAATACAAAACAGCTTGTATGGAACTAAAACATTTATTCCAGGTGAGTACC
>NW_007728442.1:186615-188184 GCF_000696425.1 Galeopterus variegatus | reverse complement strand
CATTCTTAAAAATAAATCATTCATACCACTTTTTCATTTTAGATTTAACGTAATTTCAAGGAAACAAGACATGTAAATCAGTAAAAACAGATCTTAAAGAAAAGAGACATTTCTTTTTTTTGTCTGTTTTTGGTGGCTGGCTGGTAGAGAAATCAAAGCCTCGATCTTGGTGTTATCAGCATCATGCTTTGCAAAGTGAGCTAACCGGCCAGCCCCAGAAAGACATTTCTTTTTTTTTTTTAAAAAAAGATGACCGGCAAGGGGATCTCAACCCTTGACTTGGTGTTGTCAGCACCACGCTCAGCCAGTGAGCAAACTAGCCATCCCTATATAGGATCCGAACCCGGGGCCTTCGTGTTATCAGCACTGCACTCTACCGAGTGAGCCACGGGCCGGCCTCAGAAAGACATTTCTTAAAGAATAAGATCAAATATTCTAATCAAGGTCTTTCAGTAAACATACTTACTAGAAAAAGGTGGTCACAGTTATGGAATGAAAGAAGGTACCAAAGTATATCTTATTTATATCATTTTTAAGACAATATTTAGTTTAGTAATCTTTTAAAGAGAGCTTTTTAATAAAGAGTTTTTCCTTCACCCCCAAAAGCCTCCCTCTTAGAATATATACTAATATATATTCATTTAAAATATATAACCATGACTTCAGACCTCTACCACAGAGGGCAGTTTACCCTAATTCGAGGTGTTTCAGGTTGAATTGTGTTTCCCCCAAATTCATGTGTTTGAAGTCCCAATCCCTAGTACTACAGAACATGACTGTATTTGGAGATGAGGTCTTTAAAGTGATTAAGTTAAAATGAGGCTTGCCACCAACCTGCCGCTGGAAGCACCCCAAACTCCCAAGCTGGGGTGACAGGTGGGGGGGGGGTCAGTGTGAAGGCCTTAGCTACAACCCCTGACCTAGCTACGACCACTGAGCTGCTTGCTGCTGCAAGTGCCCTCAGCCATGCCCCACCCATGTCTGCATCCATCCCAGCAACAATCAACCAAGCTGCTGGTGGAAGCGCCCCCGGCTCCCAAACCAGGGTGCCGAGGGGCTGAGGGCCTCAGCTACACCACCCCAATGTCTGCATCTAGCCCAGAGACTATCACAGAGCTGCTGCTGGAAGTGTCCCAGCCCGGAGCCTGAGGTACGCCCTGCTGAAGTCTGCCTTCAGCCCAGCAGTGACTGAGCTGCCACTAGAAGCCCCCTGGGTTTGCCTGCCAAAATGAGGCAGGTGCCACAGGCCTCAACCACACTCCCTCTTCCTCCTCTTTCCACCCTGTCCCCCTCCACTTTCCCCCTCCCTCTCCCCCAACTGCTCTGCAACATCTTAGAATGTAAAAAAAAAAATTAATAAATACATTTAAAAAATAAATCTATGAAAAATTGGTAAAATAATAATAATAATAAAATTTTTTTAAAATAAAATGAGGCCCATAGGGAGAGGCCCTAATCCAATATGACTGGTGACCTTATAAGAAGAGGAAGAGACACCAGGGGTACAGTGCACACAGGACTGACCATGTAAAAAGGCAACAAGAGGGCAGCCATCTGCAAGCCAAAGAG
>NW_007728442.1:182600-185606 GCF_000696425.1 Galeopterus variegatus | reverse complement strand
TGCACACAGGACTGACCATGTAAAAAGGCAACAAGAGGGCAGCCATCTGCAAGCCAAAGAGAGATGCCTTAGAGGAAACCAATCCTGTCAGCACCTTTATCTTGGATTTCCAACCTCTAAAACAGTGAGAAAATAAATTTCTGTTGTTTAAGCCACCCAATCTTTGGTATTTTGTTATGGCAGACCTACTAAACTAATATACAAGAGTCAGCTCTTTGGGGTGATGAAAACCTTTTAAAAGCTGAATCTATGAATAGGAATGTACGTGAAGCAAAAACATAAATCTATGAGGTATTATAAGATAGAAAGATGATAAAACTCAAGAGATAGAAGACCTGGATCTGATTGCCAGCTTAGCTACATAATGATGTTATAATCTGGCATTTAACCTCCCTGACTGTTTCCTCATTTGTAAGAGCTAGTGATTCCCATATGTCACAAGGTAAGGAAGATCACACAGCAGAGGCAGTGTGATGTTACTAACAAATGTTAGTTGAGTCTGATTATTACATCTGTCTACCAGGGAAAAAGCATTTAATGCAGGAGACACATTCTTAAGTGCAACATTCATTAGAAATTAATAAACTGGTATTCTAACTTACAAATCATTTACTTGCAAATTGACATGCATGAATCAATTCACTAATTCTTGATAACCTTAAGCTGAACAGAAAAATCCAAAAACCAAGTTCTGAAAAAAATGTAATCATACACAAACCCACAGTCCTTTTTCACATTACTATGGAATGAGTCATTTGCACTTTCAAAAGAAAAGAGAAAAACTAGCTCAGGGATAACTCAAGAATTAAAAGTTTAACACCCTGACTCACAACTTACCCCTACTGTTCCAGTTTTTAGTTTGAATTTGCTTCCTCCTTTCATGGCACCAAAAAGAGGCAATGTAAGCTTTTTAGCTTTGTTTTCTGCATCTGTAGTCTGACTTTCGGTCCTAGGAAGAAAGAATAGTTATACATACTTGTTCCAAGGTTTTATTTAAAAATACCATGGCACTGACAAAGAAACTTCTAACAGAACAAGAATTACCATGAAATGAGTATCTAAGCATACAAAAATAAGAAAAAAATGCTCAGGCCAGCAGAGTTTGAATGGACTCAATGATGACTGTCATAGACAAAGAACTAGTAAGGGCAAGATGAGGCTGCTCTCTTAGTCTTATAATTTATAAATGCTACATGACTTCATATCTATAAAATGATGACCACAGTACAAAGGTCACTAAACACATGAGCATAAACCCCTCTCCAATAAGCAGCAGGAGATGGATCCATGGTAAAAAGCCCCATTTCCCACCAACCTTTGAAGAGTGCCTTACTTACCTTGAGTTCACACTTACCATAATAATGCGNATATAATCTTTATATATATTGTATAACTTGTTAAATATGTAATTATCACTCATTTTCTTTGAGACTTTGTTATAGGAGATTGAAATTAAGCTCAAAACTCATTTCTAAAAAAAATTAAAAATAATGAAAAAATGTTTTCATTATTTAATCCCAATCCCAATGTTATAAAAAAATTAATTAAAAAGCATAGGAAAAAAAGGCTTGGAGTAATCCATCAGCTACAGATTTACTAATTATTTAATCTTATAAACCAAATTTTAAAACCCATGCTATTTTTACACACACATATTTACTTTGGTCCCTTAAACAAAAAAATACAATATTTATTGCTCCCCTTCCTGCTGACCTGTTTAATGTTCACCCTCACAATGTATGGAACAAAAAACAGACTCAGAAAAAAAGTATATATAAGTACCTTTTTGAAAAGGCCAGGCATTTTGCTAAAAACTAAAGAAAAAAGAATGCAAATACAAAAGACTTACTCCTCTCAGATGAGAAAACAGTAACTTTTCTGATTCCCAGACAACTGAAGGTGACTCAAGGTAAGGGCTACATACCAGGCCTGGGGTTTTTATGTAGACGAGCTTGGTTTGTTTTGGAAGTAGACGTGCACTCATTCCCACATAGCACTCATTCATTTAATGCCAGCTTTTATTTTCTCCTCATGCTCCCTATTTTCTGTGAGATCTTAATCTCATTAACCTTAGGCAGTTTGGCCAACCTGCAGGAAAATAACCCCTGCAGTTGACAAGGGATAAGAAGGTACTAAAAAGATAAGCAATGATCTCTAGGGTGGGATTGTGGGAGATTTCTTTTCTTCTTTGGACTTTTATGTATGATCTATAATTTTTTTTTTTTGGTGGCTGGCTGGCACAGGGATTCGAACATTTGACCCTCATGTTACGACACCACACTGTAACCAGCTGAGCTAACCGGTCAGCCCATGATCTATAATTTCTAAAATGAAGATATACATGGGTACTTCAAAAAGTTCATGGAGGCTGGCTGATTAACTCAGTTGTTTAGAGCACAAGTGTTATAACACCAAGGTCAAGGGTTCAGATCCCAGTACCAGCTAGCCAACAAAACAAAACAAAAAGTTCATGGAAAGACTCATATTGTCTTTTAATTCTATTTTATCTTTTATTTATATCATATTATATATTTATTATATATCATATTAATCTTTATTTTTATCTGTTAATTCTATTTAATTCAATTTTAATTCTATTTTCTCATATTCCTTTTATAAACAGAAAAAAATACATATTGAAAAATCAAGGGCCGGCCTGTCGCTCACTTGGGAGAGTGTGGTGCCGATAACACCAAGGCCATGGGTTCGGATCCCTACATAGGGATGGCCGGTTAGCTCACTTGGGAGAATGTGGTGTTGACACCATCAAGTCAAGGGTTAAGATCCCCTTACCGGTCATCTTTAAAAAAAAAAAAAAAGAAAAGAAAAATCAACCACTTCCCTCTCTCAACATTTTCCATCCAATCTTTGCTGAGGTGTGTGGATACTATGTGCCAGGTTCTCTACTAGGTATCATAGACAAAAAAATGAATGAGGCATGATCCTTCTTTTTTTTTTTTTTTTCCTTTTTGTCTTTTTTCATGACCGGCAATGGATCGCAACCCT
>NW_007728442.1:144868-182306 GCF_000696425.1 Galeopterus variegatus | reverse complement strand
CATGTGAGAAACACTGCAACTAGTGAGCTAGTCAACATTCTCACTGGCTGGAGATAGTTATAAAACTAAGCCCACTAGGCCAAAGCTGAGGAAGAGAAAAAAGAAGACAGTAAAACTTAGAAAGAGGCAGGGGGAGAAAAGAGCAAAAACAAAAGGGATGGCAGTTGAGTCAAATGAGACAGAGTGTAGGCAGAGGTGACAATGAGAAGATGGCATGAGAAGATAGAGGAATACTCAGAATAACCATACTAGACTGGGGAAGAAAGACATATGCTTTATTCACACTGACCGTGGGACAGCCGTGAACATTGGAGTATAGGGATGGTACTGACACTCCTGACTCCTGACTCACAGTGACCCATACCAAAAACTGGCTACCCTGAACCAGCCTGAACTCTACTTGCCACTACTGCCTTCTTTTACCTAAATCTTATTCCCTCAGTGGTGCTCTTGGGCCCAGCTTCAATTACTTTCTCTCTACCAGAGATAGAACCCATTCCCTTGCTAAAGCCAACAGAACAATCCTGTCTGCCTGGCCCTGAAAGACTCTTTGCCAAATGGTTATCCTTCACACCCTTCCCCACAGGCCTCAGGAAGGCTCTGACATAGAAAGACAAAAGCAACAGCATCAAAGATGTTTTCCAGCTACATTAAATAGCTGGGCTGAACTGGAGGATGAGCAAAGACTGGCCCAAAGGAAATGAAAAAGAAGATGGGATCACAATCATGAGTTGCTTGTGGGGTGAGAGTGGGAGACCAAGTTAGGTAGAATGTCTGGAAGTTCAACCCTCAAATGAGAATAGTAGGGAGAAGATACACAGCATCTAGGCCAATATCCAAAGTAGGAAAGGAGGAGAAATCAGGCAAACACATACTGACAGCAGAAGGGGAGGCTCTGGAGGAAGCTGATATGTCTTCTAGTTCAGAATACCCCACAAGGGCTGACTTATCAAGGTAAAGGATTACAGAATTAGAATTAAAACTCACTGGGAAGGGCCGAGCCCGTGGCGTGGCGCACTTGGGAGAGTGCGGCACTGGGAGCGCAGCAGCGCTCCCGCCGCGGGTTCGGATACTATATAGGGATGACCGCCGGTGCACTCACTGGCTGAGCGCGGTGCGGCCAGTCTCAAAAAGGACAAAAAAAAAAAACCTCACTGGGAATTTGTTTACTCTGGATACACCTCCTGAGTTTTTACCTTTTCTCTACAAAAACAATGCTATAAATAGTTGCTAGTCATAACAAAAATGGTAAAAATTATGACAATGATGACAATAATACATATGTCAGCACTTCAAGTGCTATTCATTTAACTTCTGCACCATCACCTCCAATTTACAGATGAGGAACATGAGGATTGGTAAAAATTATGACAATGATGACAATAATACATATGTCAGCACTTCAAGTGCTATTCATTTCACTTCTGCACCATCACCTCCAATTTACAGATGAGGAACATGAGGATTAAAGAAGTTATATAACTTGCCACATAATGCCCAAGAAGTAATTGATAAAACTAAAAATTAAACCCAGGAAGTATAACTCTATGCTAACCTACCTCCTCACTATCAGTAAGGTAACTCAAATATCACGGGTCAAACAGACTTTTGTGAACCAATCTAGGATTCACTGTATTAAATATCCAAACTACACATAAGTCTTTGAACAAACCTGCCAGTAATTTAAGGATAAGTTTTCTGCACAGATGATCAAGGGCTCCAGAAACATTTTGTCTCTACATCTCTGTAAGAGGAAGGACCTCTCAATACCGAGAAACTCTTCTATGTAATGCTCCCAGCATCAAACAGATTTTGTACACAGGGGCGAGGTACTTAATAAATGCTTACTGACAATCTAAAGCAGCATGCTCCAGCAGAACTTTCTGCAATGATGGAAATGTTCTATATGTGCACTGTCCAATACACTAGCCACTAGTCACATGTGGCTATTAAGCACTTGAAATGTGGCTAATGTGAATGAGACCTGAATTTTTAATTTTATTTAATTTAAAAAATTTTAAATTTTAATAGCCCATGTAGCTAGATGTGCTGTAGTGAACAGCACAGATTCAAAGCAAACAAGAAACTTCCTGCAGTTATCTTCAGAAGTGGATAAAGCCACCTAGCCAGTATCACTTTTTGAGATGCCCACCTGGACTGTGCTCATAGGGGTTGCTCACTTCTACAATAACCTACTCTACATTTTCAAAATTTACTGATGAGACCATAGACCAAAATTTTAAAACCCTGTACTGTCAAGTTGAAAGACTGGACCTCTCTCTCTCTCTTTCCCTCTTTTTCACACACACACATACACACATGCACACATAAATATTAGCCAAGTCTGGGAAGAGTTATTTCCCAAATTTTGTTTATAAATTACTGAATAATCTTCCAGATGTCTGCAAACAAATCTGAGTTAATTTGTTCCAATAATTTCCCAAAAATCAAAGTTAACAATAAAATTAACTTCCAGGAGATTATCCTTCTCTCCTTTTAAAAAAGAAATCATACTTTAAAAAAAGTATTTAAATACATTAAACAGTTGTCAGCTGGTTCTTAGGAATGACAGATACAGGCATTAAAAGACAATCTATGCTCATATCTTTTCATCTGTGGTTTTAAAATAATCTAATATTTATCACTCCTGAGAAAAGAGACTCAAGAATGACTAGGGTAGATTCAACTTAAAACTATGGAAAACCCTATTATTCAAGATTGCCATTCCTGATTTTGAAATGTGGCTGTGCCAAGCCCTTGCCCAGGCTAATCTAATGAACTCTAACCTAGCTCTGCTGCTTGAACCCATGTTTATGACCAGAAGGAAGAAAGAAATGAGAGAAAGACAGCAAGCTAAGCTCTACTTCACAACTTCCAGCCACAAGTTTCTGAAGGAAAATATAAGTCAGGGTCCTCTCAGGGATCTCCCTCCTCTACTCTCTTCACCTTCATTGTGGGAACTGAGGCTCTCCTTTTAAGAAGGGGCTCTAAACCTCTTTTTCCAATATGTCTAATGTATCTAATATCAATCTTCACATACCCATGCTGAAAGGGTTTTTTTTCAAAGCAGAGATTTGCTTTTATTAACAAATAGTTTTATTGCAACAAAACTGTTAATATGATTTTTACTTTTTCCAATTATTTGGTATTCAAAACTAGAACTGTAACCATATTACAATAAATTTAGACCTAAAGCAGTGTGGCTATTTGGGGCAGGATTTTCTTTTTCTTTTTAAAAATTCAGTATATTTGAATAGAAAGTATATTCACAGGTTCAAAACTCAGAAAATATAAATAAAGTGTACGTATATGCTATGAAAAATCTCCCTCCCATTGCTGTCCCCAGCCACCCAGTTTCCTTCCCCATAGGCAACTGATGTTACCAGTTTTTTATAAATCTTTCCAGAGATACAGTAGCAGATACTGTTGGTACCCCTCCCAGATTCCCTTTACCAGGCCAACCAGCTACTGCAGATGCCAGCTGCTAAAGGGTCACATTTGCACTTTTTCAGGAGAATTGCTGTGTGCTCTTCCCCCAACCCCACCAATAAAGGGTTGCAGGGCAGGGGGAGGGCTATAAAAGCCCAGGCCCCTTGCATCTATGGTACCAGTCAGGCTCTCCTGAAACATCATCTTTGCCCAGCTTATTCCCTGCCCTATATTGCTTCCCTCACTCCCATATAGATTTCTCCTTAGAGTACTCTCTCAATAAAATACTTGCAGACTTGCAGATGAACCCGTATTTCAGAGTCTTGTTTTTTGGGAACTCAATCTAAACAGATCTTACACACAAACTATGGCCTACTTACTTATGTATTATTCCCCTATCACCATTTTTTACATAGACAGTGCCTGTTACAGACATTGTTCTGTAGCTTGCTTTTGTTACGTAATATATCTTGACAAGGTTTCCATATCTTACATAAATAGTTGCCTCATATTTTTCCACAGGTACATGGTGTTCTATTGTATATCTATATATTACAGTTTACTTAACCCATCCCGTTTGAGAAATATTTAAGTGGTTTCTAATCTTTTACTATTATAAATAATGCTGCAATATATATTCACCATTTCCTAAGTATGTGAGGGACAAATTCCTAGAAATGAAACACCTAGATCAAAGGGCATGTGCATTTGTAATCAGAAGAGATACTGCCAATTTGTCCTGTATAGGGAATGTACTAACGTGCCTTTCAATGAGCAATATAAGAAAGTGCCTTTTTGTCATAGCCACATCAGCACAATGTATTATCATACTTCATGAATCTTTGTCAATTTCATAGATAAAAAATGGTATTACATTGTAGTATTTGTATTTCTCTTATTATGAGAGAGGTTGAACATCTCTTTATATCGTTAAAAGCTATCTGTAATTCTTTTTCTTTGGCGTATCAGTTGATATCCTTTATCCATTTTTCTCTTGTTTGGTTGATTATCTATTTATCATTTACAGGTCTTTACATATTTCTATTATATAATGATTATCCAAGAATATAAAGGATAATTCAAAATGTTATCTATGACACCATGCTTATTTAAAATTCCACATATAACTAAGACTTACTTACTTTTTTAGTTCTGGAATCTCTGCTGGCTTTACAATTTTTATTAACCCTTTAAGTCTCTGTTGTTCTTTCCTTAGTTCAAAAGTTCTCAGGTGAAGTTTCTTCCGGGACACACCATCTAATGCACTCCCTGATTTCATTTCTGACATGAATGCATCTAAAGAATCCTGAGATGGTGACTCTGATAGAGCTGTCCAAGAAAGGGATGATACATGTTTAGAAAGATGGCTCCAAATAGTTTAAAATTCAGCCAAGGGTTCCATAGAGAAGTCACTAACATAAAGCTGAACAGAGGACATTACTGATATTAGGAATAATGAAACAGGTTACAGCTATGAGATCTTGGGAAGTCACTTTGTCTCAATGAGCTTCATTCCCCTCAACTATTAAATAAAGAGGTTAGCCAAATCATTTGTACTGTTCTTTCTAGCTCTGAAATGCTATGTTGCTCCTTAGAAAGGCTTCATATTCTGTATGCTATATCTTATTAGCCAATGTAGCCTTATTGTCTCAATGAGCTTCATTCCCCTCAACTATTAAATAAAGAGGTTAGCCAAATCATTTGTAATGTTCTTTCTAGCTCTGAAATGCTATGTTGCTCCTTAGAAAGGCTTCATATTCTGTATGCTATATCTTATTAGCCAATGTAGCCTTCATGCCTAGCATAGTGCACTATATGAGTACATGGCAGGTACTCAATAAATATTTGATGAAAGCCTTACCTTTGCTTGAGGCTTTTAGCCTCTCAGAAATTTCAGAGAGTTCCCTTTCAGCATCATTTAACTTTGCAACCTGTAACACCCAAATCAACAGGGTTAGCAAATGTTTTTCTTCTTTTACCCTATGTCACCTTATCACCCTTCTCTTATTTTCACTATTGTTACTACAAGTTTTAAGAGGATTAATTCAGAAGTCCAGTTAAATATGCTCCTTATGGAATTAAAAGTATAATTTATTTAATAGTAATTAAATTAATTTCTGAATTAAAGAATTCAGAATTAAACAGAATAAATAATCCAGACTTTATTTTACTCAAAGACAGAGCTCAAAGCATTTATTTTCACTGATGAATCAAAAGGATAGATTGTGGGTTAATGTTTTAGTTCTGAATATTACTAAATATAGTGCATGCCACCTTATGATAATTTCAGGAAGGATATAGTGTTTCAGACTATTACCACTCCATACTCCTCCAAATTCCTTTGATTCCTCTCGACTATCAAAAGCCTAAAGTCAGTTTAACCTCAGATTGTCCCAACCTGGAACTTTTTCCTTTCTTTTTTTGGAAGTAATTTCACATCCAAGCATGCTCATTAATGAACTGACCTGGATAAACGTATGTAGTAGCAAGCCAAATTTTTTTCCAACAACTTATAAGACTAGTTGTTTGTTACCATTAAATGTACAGATCACAAAAGTACCAGATCTCAATGCTACTGCTTTAAAAATTTGCCGGACACGAAAAAAGACAAAAAGGAAAAAAGAAAAAGATAAATGAGAAACAGGAAGAAAGAAAATTTGAAAAAGAAAAATGAAAGCAAGTGCTGGCCAGTTAGCTCGCTCAGTTAGAGTGTGGTGCTGATAACACCAAGGTCAAGGGTTCGAATCCCATTACCAGCCAACAACAAAAAAAGTTAAAAAATGAAAAGCAGTTTGCAGAAAAAATACAAATGGCCAAACGTTTGAAAAGATGTTAAGCTTTTAAAAGATAGCAAAATACAAATTAAAAAATGAGATACCACTTCTCATGTATTAGACTGGAAACAAATAAAAAGATTAATAATGTGCAGTTTGGCAAGGTTTGGGGGAAATAGATTTTTAAACAGTTGGTAGAAATGTAAATTGACACAATCTTTTTGATGGTCAATCCTACAACATCTGTCAACATTAAAAATGTTCCAGCAAGGGCTGGCCCGGTGGCGCACTGGAGAGTGCGCTGCTTGGGAGCGCGACGGCGCTCCCGCCGAGGGTTCGGATCCCATGTGGAGACCGGTTCCTGCTCACTGGCTGAGCGCGGTGCGGGTGCAACACCGAGGGTTGCGATCCCGTTGCCGGTCCCCGGTGCGGGCGTGACGCCGAGGGTTGCGATCCCGTTACCGGTCAGTAAAAAAGACAAAAAGGAAAAAAAAATGTTCCAGCAATTCCACTTCTAGGAATTTATCCTACAGATAGCAGTACAACATTGTTTATAATAGAAAAAATGTGTAGTCCATCAATAGTGAATTACAGTAGCTATTACTTTTTTGTCTGCCCTACACCATTCTACTCCCCTTGTGCTGGTAAAGTACATCTTTCCTCTAGAAAATTCCTTCCCCATTTCATCTGGTTTAGGGGTAGCCATGTGACCAAAGCCGAATCAATAAGAATCCTCCCCTCATATTTATATTTAGTTATTTATTTTATTTTTGGCAGCTGACCAGTATGGGGATCTGAAGCCTTGACCTTGGTGTTATAACACTGCATTCTAACCAACTGAGCTAACTGGCAAGCTCCTCATTTTGTATTTAGATATAGGGGAAAAGAGGATCTTTTTCCAAAGAGGTTATTAAAGTTGAGAGGATATAAATACAGGCCTACAAGCAATCAACTTTTCTGCATGGAGTAAGAATCTGTCTGAAAAATAAAACCATGCACTCATGAGACAGACTCACACAGCTCATATGTGTCCTGGTGATACTGAGTTTAGTTTGGCAGTACTAAGTTCTGGTTTCAGAACTTGAGGTCCTGGCCCATACAGTTCTTCCTTTAATCCCATGATCTATTCTTCTGAGCCTCTGAAGCCAATAACCATTCCCTCTAAGCTAGCCTGAATTGGGTTTCTATTATTTGCAACCAAAATAGTCCTCCTTAATATAAGACTGATAGGTTAAGATTGAACATACATATACAATTTCACTCTCTCCCCAAATCCCACTAAAATCATAGTAAAGAGATCTTTTAAAAAGGGCCGGCCCGGTGGCGCACTCTGTAGAGTGCGGCGCTTGGGAGCGCGGTGGCACTCCCGCCGAGGGTTCGGATCCCATATAGAGACCAGTCCGCTCACTGGTTGAGCGCGGTGCGGGCGCGACACTGAGGGTTGCGATCCCGTTGCCGGTCACGGTACGGGCGCGACACTGAGGGCTGCAATCCCGTTACTGGTCACAAAAAAAAGACAAAAAAAAAAAAAAGAGAGATCTTTTAAAAAGACATCAAATCACAAAGACAGAGAGAACAGCAACCTAAATTTTCGGAAATTAGAAGCAGACAGATGAGTGGAAACTAAGCAGAACTAAAAAATATGAATCCTAAACCAACACTAGGGAAATATGATTACACTGCAGAATCCTCAAAAAGACCTGGAACTGGGGATAGATAGTAGTGTTAAAATAAGGAGGGCTGAGTAAAAGTTGGTTGAGAAATGGATCCTCCTCCCTGCCTACTCACTACCTCCCCACCCCCAGGAGAAATTCAGAGGTTAATCTCCAGAAAGGGTAAAACAGAAAATCTTTGGACTGTGGGTTGACTGGTACAGTTAAGGGCATGGGCACTAATGCAAAAACAGTACTGTCCTGAAAATAGCTGAATGCTGAGAACTGGCTTAGCCATCTTCCACCATCTAGCTCTAGGAATGTTGACAGCCAGTTCTTTCCTTTCAGGCAAGAGATTGGAAGAGTACTTCCTAGAGGAATCTTGCCCATAAAGGAGAAAAACTGAGGGATACTTATATCAGAGGTTCCCCAACAAAAGGCCCACCCACATCATTCTATAGCATTGCTCAAAGTCAACAAACCCCACCTATATATTCCAAGCTTCAATCACCTTTTTCATCCCCAAATAAAAATCTACAATCAAGGATTGCATGACACCTGAGAAAAACGTCTCACAGGCAGGATATAGCCCAAACAAAAAGAAAAACTAACCTGGAGAAAACAAAGATGAGATATTTACAATCCATGAAACAACAGGATATATGTTTTAAAAAGGACTGTTAGGGCCGGCCCGTGGCTCACTCGGTAGAGTGCGGTGCTGAAAACACCAAGGCCATGGGTTCGGATCCCATATAGGGATGGCCGGTTCACTCACTGGCTGAGCGTGGTGCTGACAACACCAAGTCAAGGGTTAAGATCCCCTTACCGGTCATCTTTTGTAAAAAAAAAAAAAAAGGACTGTTAAAGAATAAAAATAAACTTTTAGAAATTAAAACCTTGATGGCAAAACAAAGATACTGAAAGATAAAGTTGCAGAAATCCCCCAGAAAGAACAAAGAGTCACAGAGATGGAAAAAAGAAGAAAAAAAAAAAAAGAAATTTAGATGCTCAGTCCAAGAGGTCCAACATCTGAATAATAAAATTCCAGAGAGAAGATGAGGGATAAAACAATTAATAGCTTAATTGCAGAAATGTTCCTGAACTGCCAAGATTTCTATATCAAAAGGACCCAACAAGTACCCAGAAAAATAGACAAAAACAGACCCAAAGAAAGTACATCATAATTAACTTTAAGAACCTTTAGTATAAAAGGGAAACTCTTACAAACTTCTAGCAAGGTGGAAAAAAAAGAATAGCATACAATACTGGGGTTCTTCAAAAAGTTTGTGGAAAAATAGAATTGAAAAACAATATGAATCCTTCCATGAACTTTTTGAAGTACTGTCATAGGTCAGAATCTGAACAGTTTAGGACTTCTCATTAGCAACACTGGATGTAAGATGATAAGAGCAATGCCTTCAAAGTGGTGAAGGAAAATTATTTCCAACTTAGAATTCTATTCCCAGCCAAACTACTAATCAAGACTGAAGCTATAATAATTATATTTTCAGAATGAAAGATTTAATAAATTTTACTTTCTATACATTCTTTCTCAGAAATCTACTAGAGGATGTCCACCAAAACAAGAAAGTAGACCGAAAAAAATGAAAGATATGAAATCCATTGAAGACTATAATTACCCATGCCCTCTGGTGTTGTGCTAACTTTTTAACCTGCCCAGGCAGTTGTGCTCCACTAAAACAATGGAATAAACCAAGAAATATGAAAAAATACAAGAATCAAGAAAAAGAAAATCCGACCTTGTTCAGATCCCTGTACCCACCAGCCTACCAAAAAGAAAAACCACCCCTGGAGAAAGGCCAAGGAAATCTCAAGGTCAACAGCAAAATCAAGTTCCAGATAACACTTTTTTTTTTTTTTTTGTCTTTTTCTTTGACACGGCGGCACCGTGCTCAGCCAGTGAGCGGTGACCGGCCATCCCCATATAGGATCCAAACCCGCGGCGGGAGCGCCTCTGCGCTCCCAGCGCCACACTCTCTTGAGTGCGCCACTGGCTCGGCTCCAGATAACATTTTTGGAAAGCAATAAGCCCTAAAAGGAGAGTAATACTCTTTAGGAGAAATATCTCAAAAAAAAAATCGGGAGAATGCGGCGGCGCTCCCGCCGCGGGTTCGGATCCTATATAGGGATGGCCGGTGCGCTCACTGGCTGAGCGCAGTGCAGCGGGTCACAAAAAGGACAAAAAAAAAAAATCGGAAGTAAGAAGTGACAGATTACTTAATGTTGTTGATCATATGAAAAAACATACTGAAAAACTATTTGAAAGGTGTGGGAAGAACAAGCAATAAGTGCAAAAACAGGAAAAAAAAGCCAAACACATGAAAAACAAATACAATTACCACCTTTAGAAAAAAACAAAAAGAGCTCTCTGCTCTGCCATTTTCTGCCATGTGAGATCCCTGCATTGCTGTAAAGCCACCACCAAAGAAGACTCTCACCAGATGTGTTCCTAGACTTTGTACTTCCCAGCCTTTGAAACAGACAAAAGCCTAGGATTTTTGAATTGGGGAATGAATGGAGGCCATCTATTTTAACTTTCTACAAATGTTAATCGCATCCTTCAACATCCTTTATTAATGAATACTTGATCTCTGAACATTTCAAATTTATTCTGAAAAGTGATTGGTCAGCCTGAACAGAAGGTTTATTCTGGTTGCTATCCTGGGATGAAATAAAGAGCCTGCTCATGCTTGCAGTTGTGAAGATTGGGGAAGTGGTAGTACAGGCATTAAACCACATGTCCACGGGCTCCCCATTCTCCAGTCAAGGATTTTACAGATACAGACTTAAAGCTCTGAAGATGCACTATCTGTGTGATTCCTAACTCCTCTACTGACTAGCCAATGTGATTTTTACACGTTTCTTAACCACATTGTGTCTCGGTTTCCTCAAATGTAAAATGGAAATAATACTGTACAATTTAAATGAGCTAACACATATCAAATGTTTAGCAACCGCCTGCCATTCAATGAGTATTCACTATGATCGACTGCCAACAGATTGTCTTCTGTGTTCTGTTTTTAACTGTTCAGAATTTGGGTATAGTAAACAGTAGTGTCTTTTGTTGACCCCTGATTCCCTACATTTTTTAGAGCAATATCAAAAATAAAAAAGTGGGAAAAAAAGGAAAAGAGATTAAACCTACACCATAAGAATATGCTTGAGAAAACTGTTGAGAAATCATAATCTAGAGGAAGAAAAGGAAACTAAATATAGGCCAGTTCCTGTGTTTTCAGCTTTTTTTTCTACATTATCTAATTAAATACAATAAACCCTGGCTCTAGTCATTAGTTTGGGAACGGATGGTAGATCTACTCAAGGCTTGGCTGATTTAAAGATCTGTTTTTCAAACTCTGCAGAATATTTTAATCCAACTTCTACCAAAACACTGCTAACTTATTACTTAAGGATGCAGGAATCACTTTCTGCCAAGACTATGAAAAAGAATGTTTCTTCCAGTACTGAGTTGAATTTTCTCCCCCTATAAAACCTACGCACTAGTTTTGGGGTGGGGTGGGGGAAGATACTACTGCATAAGAAATCATTTGTCAAGAGAAATTCACACATTTATCAGCAGGAGTTTCTGAAATAATCTAGCAATCACATCAAAAAAAGAATTTACAAAGAGGAGTGGCTACCCTATATTCTTCAAGTTTCACAAATTATATTTCTGTTGGTTAAACCCATTGATGAATTTTAGTTGAAGATATAAATGGAAGCAAAAAAATGAAGAAGGGGAAGTTGTTCATAAATAAGTAAACAAGTAGGGCAATCATAACATAAAAACACAATGATCATGTCATCTGAGGATAAAGATGGTTTAATTTCTTTCTCTTCAAATGTCTTATTGTTCCTCTCTGCCATCTTGCAGGAGCTTATACTTGCAGTACTATGTTGAGCAGGTGTAGTGAGAGAGGATATAGTTGCTTTGTTCCTGCTCTTAGGAGGAAAGCATCCATTGATCCTACAGGTCAAGTATGACGCCACCTGTAGGTTTTTTGGTAGATGGACTATATCAAGTTGAGAAAGTCCCATCTATTCTGAGTTTGCTGAAAGTTCCTAGCATAAGTGGGTATCAGATTTTGTCAAATATTTTTGGCATCAATTAATATGATCAAGCAATTTTTTAACATTTCATGTTGATTTGTTGTATTACACTAATTGATTTTCTAATTCTGAAGCAGCCTTTCATTCCTGGACTTAATGCCACTTGGTCATGGTGGATAACTACAAGTATTTGTATACATTGTTGGATTGAAAACTTTATTGAGGATTTTGTATAGGTCTGTAATTTTCTTTTCTTGCAATGTCTTTATCTAATTTGGGTATTAGGATAACACTGGCCTCATAGAATGAGTTTGGAAATGTTCCCTCTACTTCTGTTTTCTGAAAAAAAACATTATTGACTATTGATACTATTTATTCCTTAAACATTTTGTAGAATTCATAATTGAAACACTGTGTCAGGTACTTTCTTTTTTTGTAAGTTTTTAAATTAGACAATTTATTTAACAGATAGAGGGCTATATTAGTTCATTTTCTGTTGCTTATAACAGAATACCTGAAACTGGGTAATTCGTAAAGAAATAAAATTTATTTTGTACAGTTTTGGAGGCTGGAGAGTCCAAAGTCAAGGTACACATCTGGTGAGGGCCTTCTTAGTGGGGAGTCTCTATAGAGTCCCGTGGTGACTCAGGGTGTCACATAGCAAGGAGGGGGAACAGCATCTTAAGGTGCTCACCTGTTCTCCTTATAAAGCCACCAGTCTACTCCCTAGTAACCCATTAAACCATTAATTCATTAATCCATGAATATTCATGAAAGCATAATCCTCATGACCTAATCACCACTTCAAATATCATATTGGGGATTAAGTTCCAAATGAGCTTTGGAGGGGACAAACATTCAACCCATAGTAGGCTATTCATGTTATCTATTTCTTCTTATGTAAGTTTTAGTAGTCTGTGTCTTTCAAAGAATTGGATCATTTCATTTATCCTATTAAATTTGTGACCATAAAAAAACAAAAAACAAAAAGAAATAAAACCACTCAGGTGTGACTAATATTTGCAAAAGCATAATCATGTAAATACTAAATACTAATTTAACAGAGTCAATAGGTAATATCCCAAATAAATGACTCAAATATATAACAGCATACTCTTGTTTCTTAGAAATATGGGAATTTTTAATGCCAGAAGAAATAACTGAAAAAGTTCAAAGCTTCTAGGGATGAGGATTGAGGAGGGGTAGGGCAAAGAACAAGTATATTTTCTTATAAGCCTATCAGTAGTTTTAAACCAGACATAAGTTACTTTATAATAATAAAGTTTAATTTTAGAATAAATAAAAATATAATATATGCCCTCTTAATACATGATGGTATAGCCAGACATTTTTTTAAACAAGGTAAATCTAATGTATTGATATGGATAATACCCCTGACACATTCTTATGTTAAAATAGTGAGTTACAAAAGACTCTACGTAATATAACTGCATTTGTGTATGAGTGCATGTGTGTTTTTTGTTAAAGGATCTAGATCTAAACCCACATTTATATATGCATAGAAAATACCTGGGAGAATATAAACAATGGCTAACTTAGGGTACTGAGAGAGGGAATTTTTTCTTTTCATTTGAAAGAATTCTGTATAGTTGACATATTCCTCCTATGAAGAGATTTTATTACCTTTTGTGTTAAATTTTCCTTCTTTCTTTTCTTTTGTTTTTTGGTTTTTGGTGGCTGGCCGGTATTGGGATCCAAACCTCTGACCACAGTGTTATCAGCGCCATGCTCTCCTAAGTGAGCTAACCAGCCAGCCCTCTTTTTTTTTTTTTTTTTTAAAGAAAAAAAGGATTCCCATATACTGACCTGCTTCCTGCCGCAGCAATCCTAAAGTGTCAAGGATCCGGCAAGCTTCCAGTGAGCACTGGATCATTGCTTCTTTTTTCTTTCCTGAGTGAATGGCCTCAGCCATGAGTTGTTTCCCAGTTGAATCATCCACAGGTAATCTGCATTGGTTTGGCAGGAATAAGAGCACACACTAAGCTCCAGTACTCATGAAAACAACTTATATGCTGTGATAATAGTCATTTTTTTATTCTTATTTTTAATTTAATCTTTATTTCTAGTCATGTTTTTTTAGATGGCTTTTCAATCTCTCAGTTCATTTTGTTCTATCTTGTGAAGGCTGGACTTCAAATCTTTTCCTTCCACCTCTTACCCATCCCACCCTATCCTTCAATAATATAAGTGATACTATACTATAAAGGCCAAAATTTAGGAATAGCCTAAAATTAAGACTGATGTTACTCTTTTGGTTGTCGTCTATAACTGTAAATTAAACCTGAAATTCGCCTTTCCAGAAATGTACATTAATAAGAAAAGAACATACCTCACCCTGCACAGCCAAGTACTATGCCCCTGTTCATCAAATTCATATTCTAATTCTTCTCCTGTGGGAGGAAGAAAGACAAAACAATTTGAATACGATCAACTACATGATACAATGAGAAAAGAGATCAAAGGCTAAATAAGAACATCTAGTTCCCGTACCACACCAAATACTAAATTTCAATGCATTTCACTTCTCATTCCTAGGAATTATCATCTAATAATAAAATCAGAATGAGTCTGAGAAAAGCAGATTCAGATCAAAACAATCAATTCTCTATACCTAGTTTTGTTCACTGTATAGTAGCTTTCACACTTTTTGTAAGTTGTAGACTTAAGTGGTTTTTTGTCACAGTTGCCTGGTTTTTAGAAGCATAAATATTAAGTATACAAAACAACCAGTTCATATATATATGCATACACAAATATATACATGCACATAGATGTTCTTTACTATATCAGTCCTCAGAATCTTTACTAAAACAACCTTCTGTGAAAAAAATTTCCATGTTAAGAATTACAGCGTGCGCTCACAGAGCCAGGCCCAGGTGCTGTGTGGCGGGGGAGGGGAGAATAGAATTACAAAAAATCAAGTGAATTGGGAATTACAAATTACAAGAAGTTGGCTCAATTTCCCCATCACCCAAATCCAGGATTTTCTGAGAATGAGATAAGTCAGGAAAAAGTTCTTCCTTTTTTCCAAGATGGGGAGACAAAATTATTACTACTTTCAAAATAAATCTGAAGCAGAAATAAATCTGACCACAATGGCAGGATCTGAGTAAGGAGACCACAAAATAAATCTGACCATAATGGCAGGATCTGAATAAGGAGAACGGTAGATAAAGTATAGCATTTGTAAGTATAAAGTTCAAAGTGAAGTTCTAGAAAACAACTTGCTGTGGATACATTTTACTAGTAGGGCCAGAATCTTACATACCTTCTCGGTCAAAAAAACCTTGGAGAGCCTTTTTTGGATCCTTTATGTAAAAGGCCTCCCTTTCCTGCTGAAACTCTAAGACGATGGGGTTCTCTTCAGCCTCATCCTCTACAGCATCTTCTCCTAAAGGATATAGAAAGAAAGGAAAGATAATCAGATGTGAGAAGAGACTATCTGAATGATGCCCCCTATCCTTTCAGGCGGCATAATGATACAGATATCTGTGATGAAAAGAAAGATACTTGGGGGGCGGGGAGTGAAACAACTACAAAACCACCAGTATGAACATCTTCAGGTTTTCTAAATTATTTTCTAAAACATGCTTTCATGGCACCTTAGTTTTTTTTTTTTTCTCCATCGCTACATTTTAAAAGCAAAATTACCTACCACATTGTAGGAAAAAAATCTGAGATCCTCCGCCTGGCATTCTCATTCCCTCAGACCCAGGTCTAATACTTTGTCTCCAGTATGAATTCCTAATATTTCTCATGTCTTCCAAATATACTGGTCTACTCATTACGCCCTTAAAATCATCAGTCTCTGCCCTGAATACCAATCCCAGTGCTCAGCTTCATAAAGGCTACTTTTCCTTTCTTTTCCCTCAAGTCCCAGCAGAAAACCATTCCCCTCATGAGCTTATAAAGTTTCCCAAAGATCTAAGTCAATGTCATCCAACAGAAATGTAATGAAAGCCATAAATGTAATCTGAAATTTTCTATCAGCCACATTAAAAAAATAAACAGGTGAGGGCCGGCCACATGGCGCACTCAGGAGAGTGCGGCGCTGGGAGCGCAGCAACGCTCCCGCTGCGGATTCGGATCCTATACAGGAATGACCGGTGCACTCACTGGCTGAGTGCGGTGCAGGTGACACCACACCTTACGGGTCACGAAAAAGACAAAAAATAAAATGAACAGGTGAAATTGCCATTTCAACATGTAATCAATATAAAAATATCATGAATTAGATATTTTACAATTCTTTTTCACACTCTTTGAAATTCTGTGTGTATTTTGCACTTCAGCCCATGTCAGTTTGGATTAGCCACCCTGCAAGTGCTCAGTAACCAGTGACTCAGTAACTACCATATTGGACAGCACAGGTCTAAGTCCTCAGTGATTGCTCCCTTCTCTGAACCCTTACTCTTGCATACTTATGATTTCTGGCTTTTGTTTAGCACTTAGCACAAGTAATTTCATAATATTTATCCTGTCTTCCCAACCACATTAAGGCCATTTTCTATCTTTCTATAGTCCTATCTCCTAAATATCCATCCTCCAAAATGTCTGTTGTTATGGCAAATTCAACTTATTCTTTTTCTAAGATGAATAGCTTTCTGATTAGATTTTCCACATTTCAGGTTATTTTCACAAAGTACAAAAAATTCAAGAGAATATCCCACATTGAATAACATTCCATTTTATTTGATTGAATGTAGTTCCACCTCCTCCAGTGATAATCATACAGCACAAGGTCAGCACTTAATTAATAAATATCTTTAAATGGTGAAAATAAGTTAATGGTATGCTGAAAAGAGTTTTGAACAAAATGCATTAAAGACATTAAAAGAAATGCATAGTGCCCATAATTCAATTTTTTTAAATGTAATTTTATTATTTTTTACATTCTAGGATGTTGTTGTGGAGCAGTTGGGAGGGAGGGGGAGGGGGAAAGGGGAAGGAAATTGGATGGGAGGAGGAGGAAGGAGGAGGGGTGGGATTGAGGCCGGTGGCATCCCCCTCATTCCCACAGGGGAGACCAGGGAGCTTCCAGCGGTGGCTTGGTCATTGCCAGGCTGGGTGCAGATGTAAGGGGGGTGTAGCAAAAACCCTCGCCCCCCCACCGTCCCAGCTCAGGAACTCGGGGCACTTCTTGCTGCCATTCGGTGGTCACCACTGGGCTGGCTGCGGGTGTGAGGGGAGTGTGACTGAGGCCCGAGGCCCCCCACCACCCCGGCTCGGGGGGTCGCCGCTGGAGTGGCGGCAGAGGCGGGGGGAGCGTGGCCTAGGCCCAAGGCTCCCCACTAATTCAATATTTTTACATCCAGTAAAGTCAATGAATCTCTCTGGGCTTTGGCTACCTCGTGTGCAAATTGTGTTTCCCCTATATATCTCAAAGAGTCATGAAAAGTTGTATGACAAAAAAACATTTAAGGGTACCATTAGTCATGAACTCAAACTATTAACCTCTGGCAGCAATTTTAATTTCTTACCCATTCCCCAGGTGCAACCCATCTCATCATCTTGGCTACTAGTATTTCTCTTCCTTTCAGTGGTATCCATTTGCTCTTCTTCATCTGAGTCTTCTCCTAGCATCTTCTTCTCTAACATTTGTTGCTGCTTGCGCAAATCCTTCAACTGCGTTACTGTTAACTCGGATTCTGCCTCTCTGTCCTCCTCTGGTCCCTGATGAATCAAGCCAAAAAGACTTTTTTAGAGTTCAGGATTGTGGAAGTTACTTTCAGAAATATGGCAATGTGTGCAGAGGTCTGCAGATGAGGGGCCAAAATGACTCCTCCACTTTTGTAATCACTGAGTGGGAGAATCCCCTTCCTCATCGGAGCGCTCCTGAGATTCCAATTCTAGGTTTCTCTACTTACCTGCAGGATAAAGAGCCGGGTGCTGCCTCCAAAGCGAAGAACATGCCCGACATGGACCCGACAATAGGTCCGGGGTGGGATTCGAGTTTTGTTGAGAAAAGTGCCATGCGTGCTTCCCAGATCGTAGAGGTAGAAGCCCGGCGCCTGGCCTTCGCATTCTCCGTCGGGGCCGGACGCCCTGTGCTGCAGCACGGCGTGGTACCGAGACACCGAAGGGTGCTCCAGGCACAGATCGCAGCTAGACAGCCTCCCGAAAAGGCAGCAACTCGTCCCTTTTAAGCTACGGGTGCCAAGGATGGTGCCGCCTTTCAGAGTCTCTAGACTGTAGGAGGCCGTGGCCGGGCCGCCCCATGGCGGCTCTCGGTAGGGGGGAGCCCGGGCCGGCTCGCCAGCGGAGGAACCCGCTGTTTGGGAACACGGCTGCTTCTCCTGTGAACTAGTCTCCTCGCTGTCCGGCCCAGGCGGCGGGACTTCGGGTTCCAGGGAATCCGGGTCCAGCAGCGCCGTAGGCCGTTCCTTCTTCACTTCCTCAGGGTTTGAGGGACTGGTGGCCCGGACTTTACCCCGCACAGACGGGGGCACCGGCAGGGCTGGCTTCTTGAAGTCGCCACTGGGTTCGTGGGAGGCAGACCGCTCTGACTGAGAGGGAACCTCAGCCATCTTCAGGCCGTGCGGTCTCGAAATCTGTTCCTACGAAACTGCACCCTTTGGTCTCTACGTTCCTCTCCGCGTCTCCCTCTCCCTAACTCCCAGCGACATCTTTGGGAAGCGATGGTAAAGTTGTTTCTTCACGACCCAGAGCGTGTGAAGTGATGGGTAACACAGGAAGGTCATAAGAAAAGCAAACAAAAAGGCCGTCGGGGTGCTGTGCAGAATGGGGACATCTTTAGAGGTTGCAACAGGATTGCAATAACTTCCTGTGGTATAGCCCGATTGCGAAAAGCGCTTCCGGTAGCCTTGGCCCACTAATCAACAAACCGGCCTCCCGGGCCTGACGCGACCCTCACCTCGGGCCTCTCGGAGTCCGACAGCCGCCCAGCTGACTCCTGCGACGCGGCAGTGAATAGTGGCGCCTCCTTGCCTCGGTTGAGGGCCAGACCTCCCCATCTGCCGGCTACCCTGGACATCAGGCGACCCCCTGACCCTGTGATTGGCGCCTGCGCCTGCTGACCGTGACCGAGGAGCCCCCCGGAAGGACTTGGGTATTCCTTGGGCTCGGTGCCTGTTCTTCGTGCTCTTTTAGGGGAAGTTAGGGAAGAGGGCGATCTTTTCTGCTAATTACTTCGTTAATTCGTTTTTTTCTTTCCGAATCTAATTATTGAGGCAGCATAGTTTAGTGGTTAAAACTGAAGACTTCTGGAGCCTATCTTGATTTTCGCCCTTGCCATTTGTGACATTGGGCAAGACACTGGGCCTCAGCTTCCACATCTGAAAAACGGGGATGATAATAATATCTACTTCATAGTGTTTTGGGGAGAATTAAATTAAACAATAAAGGTGAAGCCGACATATAGTAAGCACTCGGTAAATGCCAGGTTTTACTATGTGCTGGATGCTGTACAAGATCATGGC
The DNA here is from genome assembly GCF_000696425.1 of Galeopterus variegatus. Classification (NCBI taxonomy): domain Eukaryota; kingdom Metazoa; phylum Chordata; class Mammalia; order Dermoptera; family Cynocephalidae; genus Galeopterus; species Galeopterus variegatus. Next base: position 162,923 of record NW_007728442.1, on the reverse strand, counting down.
CATAAGTTTAGATGGGAGAAAAAAATACATTGAGATAAGTACTAGTTAAAATCCGGGTATAAATGCTGTAACAGAGACATGAAAAGTGCTGTGAGAATGTAAGGAAAGGAGATGTAGTGGGCAAGTGATAGCGGTGGTGACTGAAGCTGTATTTAATGAATTCAAGTCTGCCAGGATGTGGGGGGTGACAGAGCATTTCTGGTAGAGATCACAGTTTAAAGGGTTAACTGTGTAAATGCATGGCATTCTCAAGAAACTGAGCAGTATGATATTGTTAGAACTAAGGTGATCATTTCATCCAGGAAGCTTCTCCTTTGTGCTTCCACTGAGGTCTATGCCTCTAGAAAAGCACTTACCACATACTTTCATATTGAAATATTCTATTTCTCGCCCTCACATCAGGACAGGGATCTTGCATTATTGGTCTTTATCTTTTTGCAAAGTGGCTGGCATTTGAAGAATGTTGAACTTGAAGAGACATATGGGCAATGCATGGAAAGGTAGGTTGAAGCCAGATTGTGAATTTTGTTGAATGGCAAGCCAAAGAATTCTGACTTTTTCTAATAGGCAATAGGAAGCCATTAGATTTGAGTTTTAAAAAGGTTAAGTAGCAGCAATGTGGAGACTAGACTAGATACAAAGAGAGACTAGAGGAAGGGATGCCAGTCAGAAGGCAGCAGAACTCTCTCATATTCTTCCCTATATATGTCAGAAGTTGAAAGCAAAAGACCATTTAGATGAGTGATTCAAAATTTTTCCACCAGGACCAGTTAAAAGGCTCCCATTGTCTGACACACAGAATAAGAACCACCTGTTACTATCTTTAACTCTACTCCCCTTTCTCCAATTGATCCAGCACAGATGTATCTATCAAAATACTCTGAGAAATTCTCCAGGCCTTATATTCAAGTATCATGCCTTGCAAATTGTTCACGATTGGGCATGATGGTAGTTCTGGTAATGAATTAGAGATGTGAGATGGAAAACGTGGATGCTAGAGCCCCAGATACTATTGCAGCTATTAGTCTACTAATGACACAGATTTTACCTTGTGACTCAGTTCAGTAGGAATTGTCATTGTATGACATTGACCAGCATCAATTTAACAGCTGTATTTCTCTTAATTTCTTCAGGGAGAACATCCTTGGTCCTACAGTTTTGCTGACACTGACATTTTTCTAAGTGCTCTTGAATAGCTTTTTATGTAAATAACTGGCTAGACTTTGTATTTTTCACCACCGAATCCGATAATCTACAATTGCCAGAGACTTAAACACCCTGCTTTTAGGATATCATCTACGTTTACCCTCAGAGCTCTTCCTTTGTTGCAAAATGTTGAGATACTGGGGAGAGATACCAATCTCATCAAGCCAAACAAACAGAAGTTCCTTTGATTTGCTCCCACGGGAATTCCGTCTGGTGGAAGTCCATGATCCACCCCTGCACCAACCTTCAGCCAACAAGCCCAAGCCCCCCACTATGCTGGACATCCCCTCAGAGCCGTGCAGCCTCACCATCCATACCATTCAGTTGATCCAGCACAACCGACGTCTTCGCAACCTTATTGCCACAGCTCAGGCTCAGAATCAGCAGCAGACAGAAGGTGTAAAGACTGAAGAGAGTGAACCTCTTCCCTCCTGCCCTGGGTCACCTCCTCTCCCTGATGACCTCCTGCCTTTAGATTGTAAGAATCCCAATGCACCATTCCAGATTCGGCATAGTGACCCAGAGAGTGACTTTTATCGGTAAGGCAAGCATTTGCTATATCTTACTTTTCCCAAGTAATCTTCCCAACAACCCAGTTAAACCTGTAATAGCATTTTCATTTCCACACAAGGAAACAGGATAAGAGTAACTGACGTGGCCAAGGTTGCTCAGGTAATTAATGGGGAATCTAAGTCTAGAACCCTGATCTTTAGAATTCAGCCAGTTAAACCTGTAATAGCATTTTCATTTCCACACAAGGAAACAGGATAAGAGTAACTGACTTGGCCAAGGTTGCTCAGGTAATTAATGGGGAATCTAAGTCTAGAACCCTGATCTTTAGAATTCATGGTCTGTATTTTCAAATTTTCTGATGTAACAAATATTTATTGAGTGCCTACATGTGCCAAACACTTTACTAGGAGCAGGTAATACACTGGTATGTAAAAAAGGCCATGGCCTCATAGTCCTCAAAGTCCAGTCTTTCTAGTTAATGTAAAATGTATATTATGGTTTTAGTGTCTTCAAATTGGGATTCAGGGACTTATTCTGGAATTATTAGGAACCATAAGTCTATACAAAATTTTTAAATTATATATTTTCATATTGATAACATAGTTTAAGAAATAATAATATAAAAATGTTCTTGATCCTTGCTACTCAAAATCTGGTACAAGAGCAGCAACATCAATATCACCTGGGAGCTTATTAGAAATGCAGAATCTCGGGTCCCACTCAGACCTGCTGAATCAGAATCTGCATTTTATCAAGATCTCCAGGAGATTCATATATGCATTTAAATTTGAGAATCCCTCCTCAAGATCCTCTGAATGACTGTCTTATAATCTAGTGCTACAACTAAATTTCAGTGTGTAAGTTTGTATTAAATGCCAAATAATTACTTTTGTTTTCATTTTGAAATATGTTAAACCTACAGAGGTTTAAATAATAGGACAACAAACATCCAAATACCCTTCATCTGAATTTACTGGTGGTTTTCATTTACCACGTTTACTTTCTCATATATGTGTGTATGTGTGTATACACACAAGTATACAAACACATATACACACACAGTTTTTTGCAAAACATTTTAAAGTAAGTTGCAGATACCACAATATTTCACCCTAAATTCTTCAGCATGCATATTCTAAGAATAAGAAAATTTCATACATAATCACAATGCCATTGTCACACCAAAGTAAATGAACTTTAATTATTTAGTAAGTTCATATTCAGATTCCTCCATTGTCCTCAAAATATCTTTTATAGATATACTTTCCACCATCCAAGATTCATGCATTGCATCTGGTTGTTATGACTCTTTAGTGTGTTTACAAGTTCAAGTCATTTGTCTTGTAGAATATCTCACTGGATTTGCTGATAATTTCCTCAAGATTAGAGTCAGGTTAAATATGTTTGGCAAGATTCATTACATCTGCCTATTGGTAATAATAGTTAGTATTTTAATTGTTCCAAACTAATGAGTAAAGAACAGAAATGACTAAATATGTAAGGGTTGCAGTTGAGCCAGATGAAGGCCAGATGATGTCAAAGTGCATTGTGTAATCAAAGGTTCTAAAATCTGAAGTGAAGTGGGGAGGGATTACTGTCTTATTACATGTGTGGCACATGTGAGTATAGATATGCCCAACTCAAAAAACCTTGCTCCATAGCAATCAGTACCATATTCACATTATGAGGGCAATTTAGTTTCAACAAAATATCATCCATCATATTAAATTGATGCCATTATTTATAATATTGTAGATTTGCATCATATTCCTATTTTAATTTTTAATAAAAGCTATGATCATCAAAAGTTCATACCTCATTTTGTTTTATACATATTTAAGAAACTATATAACAATAATTTGCATCAGCTATGAGGGCGCCAAAAAATTATTTTCCTTTGAAAGCAGTCCATGTATTACTCAAGTAAAGTGATACTGGTTTCTCTGTATTTATTAGGTACTTCTAAGGCCGTTAGCCTTTGGCCCAGAGAGAGTAGCCATGGAAATGATTATGGAAATATTAAATGAAAAGTTACTTGGCAATTGGTTGTCTTTTTTTTCCAACTATTATCTGAATTGCAGTAGTTGCTACTGAACAGATAATAGTAAAGCGGATGGATAGCTCCTCAGGCACTATCGTACAGTACATGCCAAGTGTGGACCAAGGAGAAGTGATTTTTTTATGCTCTATTTTATTTTGATCTATAAAATAAATTACTTTGTCAAGAGGAGGCAGAAGCCAGATAGGAAGTTTATTAAAGCCTTCCTAGAAGTTATTTTTAGGAAATTAGACAGCTCTTTAAATTTTTCATGGAAAGATTAAGACTTCTGCAGTAGTGATTAGGGGAAAAATGGTAGTGATTAGGGAAAAAAGGGTTCGGATCCCACATGCAGACCGCCGCTCACTGGCTGAGCGAGGTGCAGGCGCAACACCGAGGGTTGTGGTCCCGTTGCCGGTCCCGGTCCGGTGCGGGTGCGACACTGAGGGTTGCGATCCGTTGCCGGTCACGAAAAAAGACAAAAAGGAAAAAAAATAAAAATAAAAAAATAAAAGTGATTCCTTGTAGTTATATAAGAATCTCCTAATTGGAACTGTGAATTTCTGAAAGTCCACATATTGCCCACTATGTGTGGAAACTATGTAGTGATGAAATAACTACATTATTGAGCAGTATCTGAGCTATATTGTTAAACTTAATCCTAAAAGTGGTCAAAATTGAGCAGTAAGTAGAAGGAGAATGAAATTTCCCTTTTGTACTATTTGTTATATACATGTACTGCCTATTCAAAGTGTACTTGGAGGAGCTCAGAGGTATGACTGTGGGATGCTGAGACATGCCCAGATAGCAGCAGAATGAAACTAAGCTACATAACCTGGATGGAATTTCCCTGGAAAGCTGGGCCAGTGGTTTGACTGGAATTGTAAAACTCCTAGGGAGACAAGACAGGTCACCCTTTGCTAGAGCACTAATGACACCATCATGTCTCCACTTTCAGTGGGAAAGGGGAACCTGTGACTGAACTCAGCTGGCACTCCTGTCGGCAGCTCCTCTACCAGGCAGTAGCCACAATCCTGGCCCACGCAGGCTTTGAGTGTGCTAATGAAAGTGTCCTGGAGACCCTAACTGATGTGGCACATGAGTATTGCCTTAAATTCACCAAGTTGCTGCGTTTTGCTGTGGATCGGGAGGCCCGGCTGGGACAGACTCCTTTCCCTGACATTATGGAGCAGGTATTCCATGAAGTGGGTATTGGCAGTGTGCTCTCCCTCCAGAAGTTCTGGCAGCATCGCATCAAAGACTATCACAGTTACATGCTACAGGTATGGTGACCCTGTGGAGAAGTGGGCAAGATGTTCAATCAAGGGGTGTTCAGCAGGATCCCACAACACTTGCTCTAGAGTACAGAGCACAGAGTCTTAGAACAATGCTAACTTAACATATTTTCTCATCGCCCTAGCTGTATTCCATTGACCTCATCACTGACCTGGCCAGACACCAGAGGCCTCCTTTAGTCAATAAATTGTCCCATTCATTGATACTTCCTCTGGATGAAATTATACACAGATATGGAGTCCCTAGAGAATGCATTTAGCATGATTTTATTCAATAAATATTCATATTTATTGTCTATTGTGAGTCAGGATTTGTGGGATATAACAGTTAACAAGTTCCCTGAGCTTGCATTCTTGTTGAGGGGAAACAGAAACAAGTAAACAAATAATGATCAAAACAACTTCAGGGGCCGGCCCTCTTGCATTCTTGTTGAGGGGAAACAGAAACAAGTAAACAAATAATGATCAAAACAACTTCAGATTGTGTTAAGTGCTATGAAAAACAAAACAGTGTGAGGTGGTACTGCCTCGAAGATGGGCGGAGGGCCACCATTTTTGGTTAGAAACAGAACTATCTCTTCAACACTCGTAGCCTTAAGAAAGTATGTATTCACTATTTCAGACTCCCCAAATCTAAAATATTAGAAATTTTTAACACTCAACAAAAAAAGTCTTTGTGATCCAGATTTTCTATACCATTCATTATTCACCCAGGGTACATATGTCAACTGTGAAGTTTTTATAGCCAAAATTGTAATCTTTTGTCCAGTTCTGATTCATCTTTAACGCACCATTTTTGGTTAGAAACAGAACTATCTCTTCAACACTCGTAGCCTTAAGAAAGTATGTATTCACTATTTCAGACTCCCCAAATCTAAAATATTAGAAATTTTTAACACTCAACAAAAAAGTCTTTGTGATCCAGATTTTCTATACCATTCATTATTCACCCAGGGTACATATGTCAACTGTGAAGTTTTTATAGCCAAAAATGTAATCTTTTGTCCAGTTCTGATTCATCTTTAACATAATCCAACTTTATTTCTTATTTTTATGTAGCTTTTAATTAATGACACACACATTCTCTACCAAATGAATTTTCTTCACATGTCTGTCACTTATAAATGCCAACTCAACACCTTAAGCAAATTCCTTCCATTGCCAGTGTACATTTTAAAACTCATCTATTACTCATATCCTGTTGGCTTTTCCATGGGATACTGCAAGCTGACTACTTGCTTTTAATGTTTCCTTGGAAAATTGACTCTTGCTTGCCAACAGATTAGTAAGCAACTTTCTGAAGAGTATGAAAGGATTGTCAATCCTGAGAAGGCCACAGAAGACACTAAACCTGTGAAAATCAAGGAGGAACCTGTGAGCGATATCACCTTTCCTGTCAGTGAGGAACTGGAGGCTGACCTTGCTTCTGGAGACCAATCTCTGCCCATGGGAGTCCTTGGGGCTCAGAGTGAGCGCTTCCCATCTAACCTGGAGGTAGAAGCTTCCCCACAGGCTTCAAGTAAGAAATCAACTTACTCACTTTGATTCTGTGAGATCTGCAAATCTCAGTAATTTTTGCTTTTTGGAATCAAGCTCTGGAGGTGGGAAAACAAGTAGGAGTGGGCAGAATGGAAAATTCTAAAACAAATACAGCTTCAATGATCTAGAGATACCAGCATTCTTCTCTTTCTAATTAGTGAAGAGAGGACTAGCACAGCTTTACAGGCATTCTTTAAAATAATCCCTAGTTAAGATGTAGATGCAATATGTGTTGTCCTCTTGATTACCAGGGTTGATTCAGCTGATCCAGCTGATTGGGCAGATATCTCCTTCCTTCAGTGCTCTGTATTGGTCCTTCCTGATGCTTGTACCTAATTGAAAAACACTCCTCCATATAGATGGAGGAGTGTTAATTGTTCAAGGGTGTTTGATTAGTTGGACTTCCTAGAGTACCTACACAAGTTGGAGATGAAAGGGATTACAATAGGGATACCTAATTAGAGGCAGCTGGCCTCTTCTTCCAGGTAGATTCTGTGATTACCTTAGGAACCAGGAAAACTGACTTATAACTTTTTTTTTCTTTTTTTCGGCAGCTGGCAGGTACAGAAATCTGAACCTGTGATCTTGGTATTACTAGCACCACACTCTCCCAAGTGAGCTAACTGGCTATCTTAGACTCATTACTGAAGTCAGTAAAATTGCAAATTAGTCTGGGCACTCAGCTGTTTACAAATATAAATTGTCATTTCATCAATGCACAAATGACTCAAATAACATATCCTCAGCTATGGCCTAAACGGAATTAATTAGGCCATACTTTTAAAAGTGTTGAGCAAAGAGCCTTTCACTATGGAAGAAGTAATAACTATGGCAAAATAGCATTGCTAGAATACACAGAGAGGCAAGGGGTTCCAAAGAGAAATTGCTGCAGACTCAGGGACATGTCTCTTTTCAGTGGAGACCGGGCAGGGAACTGCTGTCAGCATTATGCAGTGATCATTAACTTTTCATAATGTGAGAGGACCAGAGACCCAAATAAAAGGCAGGAAGACAAGATATCCCCATACAAGAAGGAAGGACAGGCAGACTGACCAACTGAATAAGGCCCATGGTTGTGCCTGTCTTTGGGCTGTGAGACGGAATCTTTCACATGCATACTTTTACTCCCTGGTTTAGGGGAAATGGGGGTGGGTGAGGTGGAGGAAAGAAAAGTGGAAAAAGTGGAAAGGAAGATATTTAGAGCTGTTTTTTTTTTTTTTTTTTTTTTTTGTGGCTGGCCAGTAAGGGGTTCCAGATCCTTGACCTTAGTGTTTTTTCGCACTCTAACCAACTGAACCAACCAGCCAGGCCAGAGTTGGTAATTTTTTGATGGTAACTTCTTTAAGCAGAGAATAACAGCCTTGTCTCCAGCCAAGTACAGATTCAGAGTGAAAACTGAACTGAAAGGACATCAGTCACCCCGAGAGGTCCTTTCATTCTACTTTGTCCTATACTTGGCTTACCACTAGGTATATGTTCTTCCCTCTGTTTCTAGGTGCAGAGGTAAATGCTTCTCCTCTTTGGAATCTGGCCCATGTGAAAATGGAGCCTCAAGAGAGCGAAGAAGGCAATGTCTCCGGGCATGGTGTGCTGGGCAGTGATGTCTTTGAGGAGCCCATGTCAGGCATGAGCGAAGCCGGGATCCCTCAGAGCCCTGATGACTCAGACAGCAGCTATGGTTCCCACTCTACTGATAGCCTCATGGGGTCCTCCCCTGTTTTTAACCAGCGCTGCAAGAAGAGGATGAGGAAAATATAAAAGGAAGGTTTTCTGTCCAGACCTACAACACCCAACAGAAAACCTTTGTTATATTAGAATTTGTTTCCATAAACAGTGATTTGGCTCTTATTCTTAAACACAGTGGGCTTTCCTAACTTCAGAGGAACTGGACTTAACCAAACCAGGTTACATTTTACTTCTGCATCCAGTTTTTATAGTTTTCCACAGCTAAGCCGCTGTTCACAGATGGAACATGATGCTGGTATGGTAATCAGGAGACCAAAGCACGGTCCCCAACTATTGTCTCTACTGTGTGACTAGACATATTAGCTTTTCTACAGCCATTTCTTTTTTTTTTGCCCTGCTAACACCTTGATTTTAAATAGTCATTTCTCTTGCACAACTAAGAATCATACCACTTTGACCTAGCTTGCCAAGATGTGAGGATTGAAATGTTGGCTAAACTTCAAAGCTGTGCTTGAATAGACTCATAAGTAAAGATATGCTGATATCAGATGTCAGTTTTTCATTTAACTTGATTTGTTTTTGGTTCAAGTCATGGGGATCCAATACTAACAAGAAATAGCTAAACACAACACAACTTATCTACCAGTCATCTTTTTAAAACTGTTTTTGCTGCCTATGAAGTCTCTTACAAAACCAGAGGTCTGTGGTGACAGCCTTTTTGCAATTGGCATAGTCAGCAGGATTCTGAGCAGGTACGGGAGCCAATAGCCCCTTGGGAGGAGGAGGAAATGTGGCTACTCGAGAATGTGAGGCCTGGTGGCCACTTTCCTGTTCACCAGGATCTGGTTAATGCTCACTATACTGTGAGGCAGCATAGACCAGGCACTCCATGAAGCAATGCTGCTTTGAGATCTGCAGCAGAAAGCCTCTTGGGAGGGGAAGGAAATGTGCTTATCCTTGAGTATGTGGTACCTGGTGGTCACTTCCCTGCTGACTGGATTCTAGCTACTGCTCACAGTACTACAAGCCAATGGAGATTTGCAGCAGAAAGCAGAATTGTTGGAAGCACAGATACTTGTCCTGGAGGATGATGTGCAGTGATGGGTCATCCCTGCTTCTCACACCAGGGAAGATGACAGACCCAGTGGTGAGTTGGGGGAGACTGTGTGTCTGCAGGCATGACCTGTTGTTTATCAGAAAATGAAGCATGAGCATCCTATGGGACCAGGTGGACAACTGGTGGGCAATCCACAGGTGACCTAATTCGCTACCTATGTCCCATATACCCAGGTCAAATTAGTTGACTTGGGGAGACAGTTCCAGCAGAAACAGAGAGCCCCTGGCTGCATGGCTGCTGCGGTTGTAGGACCTAGGGGTGGATAGTGTGATATGCTCTGGTGAGGAGGTGGAAAAGTTGGCCTCCATTACCATGCACCCATCCCTGAGGCAGTGGCTACAGAACAGCTGCAGATGTGCACAAGGACTGGGTAGTCACTGTTTAATGGACTGGGAGAATGCAGCTGCCCAAACCGTGTGGGTGAATGCTGGAGAACTGCCCAAAGTTGTGGGTAAATGGCAAACATGCCAAGTCAGTTCAAATAATTCGGGAGCTGGGGATGTGGCAGTCCATGTTTAATGTAAACACCCATGGCCTGGATGATGAATGTTTAACAGGCAGCATGAGAGACATAGTGCTGCATAATGCACCATCAACATCTTTTGGGTCACTGATGGCCATAATGGCCCTATATGTTTGTCATCCTATACATGAAGTAATGACTGTGATAGCCAGTCTGGGTGAAGTAGAGGAGACAAGCAAAAGGGGTCTGAAAGGTGGCTGAGACCAAACCCTCAAATGCTTGGGATTTTATCCCAAGGGGGCCAAGCAAAACCAGCCATAAGCAGATGTGGCTTGACTTGCTTGTGGCAGGGGTTGATAGCAAGAAAATTGACCAGCAACCAAATGTGGTCCTGTTTGCCTTGTGGCAACAATTGTGCCCCACACGGCGATTCACTAAACGTCCGGAAACAGGTGGTGAGGTACACCCAGTGGATTTAAAGGATTCTTTGGTTGCTCCTTCGGAGGCAGATGATATTCCACTTTGATTAGGGAGCAGGCCAAGATGCTTGTCTTTTGGGGGGTAGGAGAGGACAGGAGGCCTCACTTCGAACTGGCAATACGTTGGTCAAGGACAAATGTGCAGCATGTATTGGTGTTGGTGGATATGGGTGCAGAATGTAGCCTGATCCATGGTTCATGTAGATGGCTATGGAGGACACACGATTGAAGTCAAAGCTGTGTCATTGCCACTGGGCATAGGACGATTGCTCCCTCTTGTATATACTATATATGTATCCCCAGTAGCTGAATACATCTTGGGTATGGATGTACTTTATGGTTTGCACCTGCAAACAACAGCTGGAGAGTTTCAGCTGTGGATACAGACAGTAAATCCTGTATTACAGGGATATGCTAAACATGACCCACCAGTGTTACCCAAGCCAAGACATGTAGTTAATGTAAAGCAGTATCTCCTACCGGGAGGACATGTGGAGATAGGTGGCACTATATTGGAGTTAGAGAAAGTTGGCATTATTCATCTGGCCCATAGCCCATTTAATGCTCCAGTATGGCCAGTGAAAAAACCTGATGGTACCTGAGAATGACTGTGGATTACTGAGAACAAAACAAAGTAGTGCCTCCTTTGCATGCAGCCATGCCTTCAGTTCACGACTTGATGGATCAGCTGACAACTCAGCTAGGATCTTATCATTATGTATTGGACCTTGCAAATGCTTTTTTCTATATTCCAATCTTGGCTGATAACCAAGATCAGTTTGCCTTCACCTGGGAAGGGAGGCAGTGGACCCTTCAAGTATTGCCCCAAGGCTATCTGCATAGCTCAACCATCTGTCATGGTTCAGTGTCTGGGGACCTAGGCAAGTGGACTATGCCCAGCATGGTTACAATGTTTCATTATATTGATGACATGTTACTAATCTCTGATTCTCTTGAAGATTTAACCCAGGCAGCTCCAATGCTGCTAAGTCATTTGGAACAATGTGGGTGAGCCATGAACACAGCCAAAGTGCAAGGACCTGAGCTATCAGTCAAATTTTGGGGAGTGGTCTGGTTGGGTAAGACGAGAGTCATCCCAGAAGCTATTATAGGCAAGATACAGGCATACCCTCAACCCACAACTGTAGCTCAGCTACAGACATTTGGGACTTCTGGGGTATTGGAGAGCTTTTGTACCCCATATGGCCCAAATGGTGTATGTGCCCACTGTGTGCATTAACAAAAGAAAGGAACTCCTTGGAATTGGACTGAGGAAGTAGAATGGGCTTACCAGGCTACAAAGAGGGCAATACAGCAAGTGTAGGCTTCACAAGTGGCTGATCCCACTAAGCCTTTTGAATTAGACGTACATATAACCTAAGAAGGGTTAGGATGGGGCTTGTGGCAGAGACAAGACCGATTCTGAACACCTATAGGAATATGGTCTCAGCTCTGGGAAGGCACTGAAGTGCGTTATTCTCTAATAAGAGAAACTGCAGCTGTATATTCTGCCCGGATGGCCACTGAACCTACCACAAGAACTGCCAAAGTCTTAGTAAGGATGACATACCCCATACTAAGTTGACTGTGCACATGGGCAAACCACCCCTAAAATGGGTATAGCTCAGACTCCCACCTTGTCTAAATGGGGAGCATATATAGAACAAAGAAGCACTGTGTCAATGAGTCTTCTGTCTAAAGAGTGGCAAACTGCTAGGACTAGTAGAGGTTGTGGAGGAAACTTTGACACAACCCTTACCCATGGAGATGGAGTCTACACCTTTCTGTGAGGGACAGGGACCTATCACAGAACAAGCTTAGTATACAGATGGCTCTAGCATGGGACCCTAAGCATCGTGGACAGCTGTTGCTGTCCAGCCCTTAACAGACATCATGTGTTATGAAAATGGCACAGGGCAAAGCAGTAATGGGCTCAATTGAGAGCAGTATGAATGGTGATTTAAAAATGAGCCTGGGTCATTAACCATCTGTACTGATAGCTGGGCTGTGTATAAAGGTTTAACCCTTTGGATCTCTACTTAGAAATATCAATGGTGGATGGTAGGCCACTGACCCCTGTGGGGACAAGCCATGTGACAAGTTATGGGCATTGGGACATGAGAAAGAAGTAACTCTTTTCCATGTCATAGGACACTTCCCCTTAGCCAGTCCGGGCAATGACGAAGCTGATGCCTTGGCTAAGGTAAGATGCCTGGAGAGAGCCCCAGCCACTGATATAGCCCAATGGTTACATCGACAAATGCAGCATGCTGGCAGCAAAACCATATGGATGGCGGCTCAGAGATGGGCCCTGCCTATAAAATGGGGAGATGTAGTGAATACCTTTTGCGTTTGTCTGGTATGCACTCGAGAGTCCACACCTGGCGGGTGCCACGTACAGATGGGCAAATAACTTGAGGGAGGGTGCCCTTGACTCGATGGCAAGTGGACTTTGGAATTCTCTGACCTTGGCAGTGGTCCGACAAATACATCTTCACAGTTGTTGACACAGCTACTGGCCTTCTGTTTGTATGGCCTTGTAAGGCCCCAGACCAGGTAAGCACTGTGAAGGCACTGAATAGCCTTACAGCCATGTATGGCCGGCCTCTAATCATAGAGTGATAATGGAACCCACTTTACTGGATATGAGGTACAGAAGTGGGCTTCCCAGTTGTCTATTCAGTGGAAGTTACATGTGCCATATCATCCCCAAGCAGCAGGGATGATTGAATGATACAATGGTCTTTTAAAAAGGGACTAAGGCTATCTGCTCAATCCCCATCCCCGAAGGGGTGGACACGGCAGTTATGACCAACAATCAGGATTCTAAATGAGATCCTGCAAAGGCAGACCCTCTCCAGTGGAAGCTCTGTTGCATAGGGCCACTGCACCTATACAGCTGCAAATCACTACTGAAGATAAGCTTTTGAAACCAGGATACGGCAAGAATGGAAATATTCTTTTACTGGTCCCAACTGTTTGCAACAGGGACAGACAGTACAATGGGAATGGCCTTGAAGAATAGAAGCCCCCCATATATGCTGCGTAGGCCTAACAGGGCCTTGGGGGAATGGATTAGAAGACTTGCAAGTTTCACCTTGGGTGACAAGGACCTGGCCTCCCTGAGTAAAGGTAACATGGCCTGGAACAGATAAGCACTCTATTCCAAAGGGCACATTTGTATTATCATTATGGCCAATAGTGAGTTACCCTATACTGTTACATGTAGAACCTACAGATCCAACAGTGTTAGTGGATAATGTATGGTATCATAAACCAGGTAAGATAACCATTCCTGCAACCATCCTTCCTCAGGATGTCAAACTGGCACATATCTTACCAGAGGAGTGAGAACTCCCCCTATTGGTACCAATAACCCTTCTGTCTTTTCTCCCATGGTGTTGTGGCTGCAGGCACCAACATACATTCGTGTGGCCAACAGGTTGGCTTGCTGAATATGCACCGAACTTCCTGTCACTGGCTACAGAACTCCCATGGAAAATCACCCCAATGATGACAACTAACTGGACATGTGCAACTAATAGTTGAAAGGATAGAACTACGGGACAAGCCTTAAGGCATATTGAACAGACAATAGCTTATATGAATGTAAGGGTCATTTATCCTAAGGGAACATTGTGGAAGATTCTGAACGTGTAGATTGTATGGCAAGGGACCCTGAAGGGGTTGGTTGTAGGGAAACTATAGGAAAATGGCCAGGGCCCCTCAGATGTTCAGAATCTTACCGAGCATTTGCTGTAAAAATCCACGTGCACCCAGGTGTTCCTTGGTTATTATCTAATGTAATTGCATAAGGGCACCCAGGTGTCCTGGGTTATGGACCTAAGTATAAAGGACTAACGGCTCTGATACACAGTGCCTCTTGGGACACTCCAGGAGGCCACTAGGGTGGCTGCTCCTTGCTCCGAATAAAGCCTATTAATTTTTTACCCATGGCTCCCAGGATCTTTTCCTATTATGTAGCTCATGGACCTGTGTGTGAAGGGTTTATGACCCAGTCTGTACAACGGGCTTCAGGGGTCTGTGAGCCCTAGTTCTAGCAATACAGCATCTGATAGTCTCAATAAGTATTTATTAAGTACATGATGTAGCTTTGTAGTGACTAGGAGTAATTAGCAAGTGTGTGCTTTATGCCTTGGGAATGGATGCCAGCACGTTAAATAAACTGAAGTTTGGTTTTCTGATGAAGAATACTAGTCTTATGAAATTTAGACCACTTTTAAAGACCAAAAATAAGGCACAGCTTTAATTTGTAAATTATTGAGTGTCTTAAGTATCCCAGGCATTCAGAATAAAGGTGAATGCAATAGCAACAAAATGAGGTTATAATTCAACAGATAATTTATAAGTTTACTAATTATAAATCCTTAGCACACTTACCTAAATCCTTCCTGTTCCAGTCTTAGCTTCATTCTCCCTTATTAATGAAAGTGGCCATCTGTGTAATTCATTTAGCAAACATTTATTGATTACCTATTATGTGCTGGGTCCTGTGCAAGGGATACAAAGATGATTAAGACTTAGTCCTTGCCCTTCTGGAGCTTATAGCATAGAGGAGACAAGTTATTCTGTAAGGAAGAAGTATTCAAAGGCACTGTAGAGGAAAAAAGTATGTTCAGAGTTTTGCTTTGCAAATGGTTTCCTCTTAAAGAACAGGTTCAAGGGCTGAACCCGTGGTGCACTCGGGAGAGTGCGGCGCTGGGAGCGCAGTAGCGCTCCCGCCGCGGGTTCGGATCCTATATAGGGATGACTGGTGCACTCACTGGTTGATCGTGGTGCGGCCGGACAAAAAAAAAAAAAAAACAGGTTCAAATTTTTAGACCAGTGTGTCACACTAGGTATAGAATATTGATATTAATACTTCATAGTAAAATAAAATACTTCTATTGCTTCAGAATGTTTAAATTGGAGGGCCGGCCCAGTGGCGCACTGCTACAGTGCGTGGCTTGGGAGCGCGGTGGCACTCCCGAGGGTTCGGATCCCACATACAGACCGGTTCCCGCTCACTGGCTGAGTGAGGTGCGGGCTCAACACCGAGGGTTGCAATCCCGTTGCTGTTGCCGGTCCCGGTCCGGTACGGGCGCGACACTGAGGGTTGCGATCCGTTGCCGGACACGAAAAAAAGACAAAAAGGAAAAAAAAAAAAAAAGAATGTTTAAATTGGAGAATAGGCACCAGATGGTCAAGATTAGGGTTCTTTGATAAGGCAAGTCATGTGATGATTGGTACCTGAAATTCACCTGGCTGGAATTATGTCATAGGCTGTGTGAGGTGGAGCAGTGGTTCCAACTAGTGTGCACTGGGATCCCCTGGAGGACTTACTAAAACAGATTGCTGGGCCCCACCCCTAGAGTTTCTGATTCAGTGGGTTTTGAGAGGTGTGTTTAACAATTTCCCAGTTGATGCTGATGCTTCTGGTACAAACACCACATTCTGAGAACCACTAAGTTGGAATATAAACTAGGCAGGGATAAAATTTCTTGAGAGAAATGTACTATGTTTTAAGATACTGTAAAGGATCTGTAAAGGCAGGGCAAACCCTTATAATGGCTATTATGTAAAGAATGTGTACTTCCTTCAAATCTATAGCTTTGGAGTAAATCACCAAGGATACTCTGCATTATATTCAAAGTACAATACAAACATGGCATGACTATGTACCTGGCTACTAGTATGTGTACATAGGAAACTTCAGTAAACATCAGCTTAATTGAAACAGGTTTGGACACGTGGCTTTAAGCCTCTCTGTTGAATGGGAGAAATGAACCTGTTTGTGATTTACATAATTTCTAATTTGAAATCATGACAGGCAGGCTTACAACAAAGCTAAAAACTCTTTACCCAAGTCACCATTGAGACAGGATTCTTACTCATAAGTTTTTTTTGCCCACTTTCTTCAACAAACCTGGTGTCCTATGGTGAGCTACCCAGTGTGAGGTATATTTCATACCAACATTGAATGGTTGCTAAGGAGACTCCACTGCCACTCTGGACAAGCTCAAATTTTCCCTCTCCCTTTCTGCTAATAGAAGGGTAACTCATGGTACAGAGTCAAGGGCAAGATGCGGAGGAAGTAGAGGCTATATATATCCAGCCTATAATAGAGATTTGAAGTGGTCACCGGGAGAGTAAGTTCTCTATTCTATCCATCGGCAGCAAAAGTACTTGAGTTCATATAATAAAACTTGAAGTTGTAGGCCTGAAGGGATATTAGCTTCCTAGAACAGTCAATATTATCTGTACTTGCATACGTACAGTGGAACAGCCAAGACAGAGTCAGATCCAAGGGTCTTCTATCACTGACTTCAACGGAGTCAGGAGATTTCCCTAATAAGAAACTCTGCTACTCTGAAGAAAATTAACCTTTATAGTAGCCCCCTATCAGAGGTAAGGATAGTTCTTTCACATGGAGCTCCAAAATTTTGGACTTCTAGAAACAAGTGAAGTTTCCTAAAATGTCCTATTGGTTGTTTCTCTTCCAGTATTGTGCCATTGATTCTTGCATAAAATTCTGGAATGCTGGCTCTTCACGGCTTTCCTCTGTAACTGCAAGGAAAAAAGAAGGGTAATTCTTTTTAAACTCTCTCATTAGACAAGTGGATTAGAGCTCCTGTCACCCATTCATCAAAAACAGTACTTTATTTCTAAGAAAATAAGTACTCATTTCTCCTGATAAGGAAATGGCTCCCAGAAGCATGCTCTATTTCTCATGTTGCCCAAAATGTAATTTTTTTGTAAGTGGGGAGAATACTTCCTTCATAAAGTAGTTGCAGGTTGACACTAATTCCCTTAAAAGGACCACAGGATCAAGATACAAGTATCAACCTCAAACTAAACTCCCGCTAGAGATCTGAATTTCTTTCCCTAACAGCTTACACATGATGGTATCTATATATGCCACTGAAAACTTGAAAGTTCACTTGTGATGGGGGCATACTAAGAGGCCTATCAATTACAGTCTTCCTTCATTTAGAATCAGAATTAGTAAATCACTCATTAAGACTAAAAGGGGGGCTGGCTGATTAGCTCAGCAGAATAGAATATGATGTAGGTCAAGGGTTTGGATACTCTCACTGGCCAGTTGCCAAAAAAAAAAAAAAATGACTAAAAGGGATTTCATTTTAAAAAGAATTTGACTTTGAGACAAAAAGGTAAAAGACTGAATTAAGAGTTTAGCTCTATTTTCTACATATTGTAAGAAAAAAATAAAATTTCTAATATTTGAAAAAGATACCAAATGATGTCAATTTTTTTTTTTCCTTTTTGTCTTTTTTCGTGTCCGGCAATGGATCGCAACCCTCAGTGTCGCGCCCATACCGGACCGGGACCGGCAACGGGATCGCAACCCTCGGTGTTGCGTCCGCACCTCGCTCAGCCAGTGAGCGGGAACCGGTCTGTATGTGGGATCCGAACCCTCAGCGGGAGCGCTGCCACGCTCCCAAGCGGCGCACTGTAGCAGTGCGCCACCAGGCCGGCCCCAACTCCTAGGTCTTTTTAACCGAGAGAAATGAAAACATATGTCCATACAAAGACCTATTTGCAAATGTTTATAGCATCTTTACTCCTAACAGCTAAAATCAACCCAAATGTCAATCCGGAACGGATAAATAAATTGTGGTACATCCACATAATAGAATATTACTCAGCAATAAAAGAACATTCTATTTTTTTTTTTTTTTTTTTTGTTTTTTTTTTTTT
>NW_007728442.1:137647-144598 GCF_000696425.1 Galeopterus variegatus | reverse complement strand
AGAAAAAGTTTTCTCTCTATCCTTATGTCTTTTTTTTTTTTTTTTTTTTTTGTCTTTTTTCGTGTCCGGCAATGGATCGCAACCCTCAGTGTCGCGCCCATACCGGACCGGGACCGGCAACGGGATCGCAACCCTCGGTGTTGCGTCCGCACCTCGCTCAGCCAGTGAGCGGGAACCGGTCTGTATGTGGGATCCGAACCCTCGGGCGGGAGCGCCGCCGCGCTTCCCAAGCGGCGCACTATCCAGTGCGCCACCGGGCCGGCCCCAAGAACATTCTATTGATACATGCAACAACATAGATCACAAAAGCATTACACTGAGCGAAAACAGTCAAATGCAAAAGGCTAAATACTGTGATTCCATTTATACGACATTCTGGAAATGGCAAGATTATAGGAACAAATCAATCAGTGGTTGACAGGAACTAGGTGTTCAGAAAAGGGACTGAATAAAAGGGCATGAGGGAACTTTTCAGGGTGACACAAGTGTTCTATACCTTGACTGTAATTGTGTTTGTAAGACTGTATAAATTTGTTAAAACTCATCAAGCTACACACTTAAATTACATCTCAATAAATCTGATTAAATGAAACAGTTTACATGTTAGCACCAAGCTAAAGAGTAAAGAGAGGTTTGCTCTTGGTCATATCTAAGACTTAAATCCTGGGGCTGTTTCAAGAATTAGATTCTGTTCATAGTCCATAAAACTATGCCAAGTCGAATTTGGGATTCCAGAGTCATTCTATCCTCACTGTTATAGTCCTTTCTGACAGGCTTAAGTCTTTGCTAAGACTTATTTATGTATTCTTAAAACACTAACTACAACAAACAAAAATCCTGACTCCTCAGACTGAGTTAGGACCTAAAGAAGACAGGACACAAGAGCAATAAAAGGCCTGTAATCAGCTCAATGTTAACCATTGAGTAGGAAGGCCAGGAACTCTCAGGACAAGAAACTTTCCTGGTGCTGTATCCTTTACCATCTCCTCTCTCCCCTATTACTGGCTGCATGCTTAAGGTCTTCTGTCAACAATAAGAAACTCCTGAACAAACGATGTGAGGATTCGCAGCTGCTGTTTTCATGAGCCACCTCTCACCTCTGTGGTCAATGTCATCAGTATCACTCTCTGCTTCCTCATCCTCTTCATCCAAGGTTCCTCGAGTCAGGATCAATTGAGAAGGGTCCAGCACAGGAGATAAGCTATCTACAGTGAAAACACCTATCAGTACATATGCCTACTCAAAAAGGTGATTTTTAATCAATAAGTAACTATGATTATAAATTGGCAAGATGAATATAAATGCAGGATCTTAACCTCTTCTAAATGTATTGTTAATACTACTTAACATTTCTACAATACTTTAGTTCACAGAGTTCTTTCATGAGCCCAACAGCCCAAGGAGTCCCATTTTTTAAGCTGAGGAAAATAATTTTCAACAAGCTTGCTTTTAGTAGTAGCATGGTTCATTTTTACTAATTCACAGTTGGAAGAGGCTATGGTTTTTCCTACGAAGGCTAAAGACATCTGAGCAGATCCAGAGTGCTGATGAGTCAGGGTTAAAGTGTGGAGTGCTAAGGAAGTTTCCTGGTGGAAATGTAAGTTCAGAGAGGGCCTGAAGAAAGCACAGGGTGGAATGATGTAGAATAGAGGATCCAGGGTATTATTCAAGAAAAGGAGGCAGGAGGAAAAAAGGGAAAATCAAATAATAACAGAAGTAAAATTCCTGAGCTGGCTGGTTAGCTCAGTTGGTTAGAACATGGTGTTGATAACACTAAGGTCCAGGGTTCGGTCCCTATACCGGCCAGCCACCAGAAACAAAACAAAACGAAAAACAACAAAGAAGTAAAATTCCCTATTCAGGGAAACTAGTAAGGGCTGAGTTCCAATAATCAGAAGAAAGTCTAATCAAGTAATTACTGGCAGGATATTCAGCCTGCTGAGGTTAGTTTTATAAGAACCTAAAGCCATAGGAAGACACTACCTCTCTCCATTCAGGGACCTATGAGGCTTGCGAAAGTTCATGTGGGGAATAAGGGTCCAAAGGCAGCAACATCAAGGGGCACAAATCTCAAGGGGAACAAATCTCAAGGGGCCTGTGGCCCTGAGAAACAATGACAGAATGTGCTGACAGTAAATGCTTCATTCTGTGCCTAAGAATTATGCAACTATACTAGTAGTGATTTTCCTCAAATTTACTGAAACTCCCCCAACCTCCAACAGATTATCTGAGCTGAGCAGATCCTTGCAGCAAGAGATTTAACACTTGTCATTTCACATATTCATGACTGATTCTAAAGGACCAAGGCACACAGAAATTTGTGTTGCTGAGGTGTGCAACAAGGATGACACAGGGAAGTTCACTTGACTGGTAAACTAGTTTCCAGCTTTGCTGTTCTCTACTAGACATATAGCAATAGCTTTCATGAACAGAAACTTCACTCCTTTAAGAAAGATGTCCTAGAAAAAAAAATGCTAGTGTTGCTGATGAGAAGAATAAAATTATGTCCAATTTATTACTCAAATAACTTAATAAAATGGAGCATATTATCAAAAAAAGTATATCCAATTTGGTTGCAGCATCCCACTGAGCTGCAAAGACATGCCCACTCGTGTCGAGGGCAGTACATCAATGTGTGGGTAGACGGTTGCGGGTATGTATATTTAGATATGTGCATCAACCCTGTAGAGTCAGTGATAAAACTAACTCAAATAATAAAAAAATTCAGTAAAGTAGCAGGATAAAAAGACTAATATAGGGAAGTCAAAAGCCTTCATATACAAAATCATAAATCAGGTAGAACATATAATGGTTCAGAAAAATCCCATTTTCAACAGTAACGAAGAATTCAGGGAATAAATTTAACAAAACTATGCAAAACCTACATGAAGAAAATTTTAAAACACTCTCAAAAGATACAAGTAGACCTGACAAATATAAAAACATTCCTTGTTCTTGGATAGGAAGACTCAACATCATAGAGATGTCAGTTCTTCCTAAATTAAATAATGAATATAACATAATCCTAATAAAAATACCAAAAAGCTCTTTTAGAGAGCTAGATAAGTTCATACTAAAGTACATGTAGAAAAAGAAACATGCAAGAATAGCTAGGGAAGTATAACTAAGAGGTATCAGGGGGGACTAGCAAATATTGAAACATATGATAAAGCCTCTACATACTTAAAACAACATGATATAGGCCCATAAGTAAATAGTCCAGTGAAATAAAATAGAAAGTTCAGAAATAAACCTAAGTACACATGGAACTTTAGTATATTATGAAAATAGCATCTCAAACCACGAGGCAAAGGTAGACTTTTTAATAGTGAGGGTACAACTATTTATGTAAAGATAACAGATTTGTACCTCATACCATACCCAGGAATAAACTCTAAATGTATCAGGGATCTAAACTTAGAAAAGAAAATCATATAAGTACTACAATAAAACCTGGGTGAATTCCTCTTTAACATAGGTGTAGGTAAAGGCTTTCTAACTATGACTTAAAATACAGATGCAGTAAGAGAGAAGATAAGTAAATCTGACTGCTTCAAAACAAAAAATAAAAACTTTTGCATGGCAAAATAACACCATGAACAAAGTCAAAGAACAACTGACAAACAGGAAGAATACATGTGCAACATGTATCATAGATATATGAATAATATCCCTACCATGTCAATGGATATTAAAATTAATAGGTGAACATTTGAAAACTTAAAGGTTATTTCTATATTCTAAAAGCATCACTCCACAAAATTCTTATTACTAAGTGAAAAATAATAACTTTACAATGAGGAAACCTGGTAGACACCATTTTATGCAAGTAATCAAAGTTAACATCACCAGTAATAGGACAAATCAACATCATTTGCCTATGTGATGCGCTGAAAAAACAAAACTTCCATAAAGTTCTGGCAAAAGTTCATCAATTGAATCAAATCATGAGGAAACACCAGGAAAACCCAAACTGAATGACATTCTATAAAATAACTGTCCTATATGCTTAAAAAATGTCAACGTTGGGCTGGCTGGTGAGCTCACTTGGTTAGAGCATGGTGCTGATAACACCAAGGTCAAGGGTTTGGATCACCCTTACCAGCCAACAAAAAACAAAAAAATTGTCAACGTCGTGAAATACAAAGAAAGACTAAGGAACTGTTCCATACCAAAGGAGACTAAGACACATGAGAATTAAATGCAATGCATATCCAGGATTTTCTCCTGCTCTAAAAGGGCAAATGGCTACATACAAATAAGGTCTATATATAAGATAATAGTATTGTGTCAATGTTAATTTCCCGATTTCTTGATAACTGCAATCAGGTTATATAAAATAAAATCTTTTCCTTATTTTCAGGAAACAGACACTGAAGTATTCAAGGTAAAGGAGGAGCATATCTGTAACTTACTCTTAAATGATTCAGGAAAAAATAATATATATTTACCTAATATATAAAGTCATATATATACCACATACAGAAAGAGAGAGAGAAAGGAGAGAGAGAGGGAAAAAGGGAGGGAAGGAGAAAGGAAGACGTAACTATGGTAGAATGTTAACATTTTGGAAATCTGAAGAGCTATGGCAATTCTTTGTATTATTTATGCAACTTTTCTCTAAATCTGAAATTAGGTCAAAATAAACTAACAAAATTGTGGGGCAGGAGGGATTAAAAAGTTTAATAAAAAAAGTAACAGCGGACATCAAGTATCTTGACAAAGTAAAGCAAAAACTTCCTGAAGGAAGAACCCAAAGTGGTATAGTTGTATACAATTTTCAGGTGTTTGTCTTTCCAAATCATATAAAATATACATATATGATATATATAAAACTACACTTCCTTTATCCTTTTCTCTTTATCCCTCTCTCATATATAAATATATTCCTGCTGAATGGAAATAAGTGTACCCTCTTTTTAGTTCCTAACACCAAAAGACCCTCAGATACCTTTTGCAGTTCCCGTGTCCAAGGCTACGGAGCCCATATCTTTCTGAAGGCGTTCCAGTTGTTCTTTCTGCTGTTGGCTCTGTGCACTAGCCTGTATATATGGAGAAAATGTCATCATATTCAAAAAGGAGCCTCAAATTAGACCCCAGACTTCTAAGTGGACATGAGGAGTTATATAAACACAAGGGTACTTCAACAAGTTTGTGGAAAAAATGGAATTAAAGGTACCACAAATCTATCCATGAACTTTTAAAGTACCCTGTAGTAGAGGCTAAACATTGAGGCAGATAAGGGAAGACTGAAATGAGGACAGAAACACTGAGTTGTGTAAGCTGAGGTTACAGTAGAAGTTTAGACAGGAGGGCTCTGCAGACTGAATTAGAGGATTCAGAAATTGGACAAAAATATCAAAAGAACCCTCAAGTAGACATGGCAGGAAAGCTCAGTGATAAAGGACCCAATGTAGCCTACAGGGGCAGAACATTTTCTCATTTGGGATAACAGCTGTGAACCACCTTTCTATTCTTAAACAAAATTCTACAACTAGCCTTTATTTATTTATTTATTTTTAAAGATGACTGGTAAGGGGATCTTACCCCTTGACTTGGTGTTGTCAGCACCACGCTCTCTCAAGTGAGCTAACTGGCCATCCCTGTATAGGGATCCGAACCCGTTGCCTTGGGCCTTGATGTTATCAGCACCACACTCTCCCAAGTGAGCCACAGGCCAGCCCCTACAACTAGCCTTTAAATTAAACTTGGAGTAGGAGTGGAGGTGGGGCATAAGAAGGGTTTAGTACATATAATGGGAAAAATCTGATTTTTAAAAATTAAAATTCAAAGAGAAGAAAAATAAGGGATCTTTCTGCAACCAGACAACATAGTAGTACATCAATACAAATTTACAAATTTAAATTAAGTACATAGAAGATACATTGTAATTTTATTAGTTAATTATAACTCAATAAAGCTGGAAAAAATTAAATTAAATAAAAGATACACTGATAGACAAACAAAAGCATTTATATCATCAGGATTGAGGCTGTTTTTTTTAATAGCCCTAAAATATATAAACAGCCTTTCTTACCAGTGATTTCTTCAAACGTTCATATTCAGGACGATACTCCCTAGAAAGAGAAACACTTCCTAAATTCCTTTGCTTAAATCTATCCGGCCCACCCCACCCCATCACTTCTATTTTCCTAAGACTCTGACAATATTAAAAGATCTTACTTCACCAAATATTAGATGTTAACAAGTCTCAGTCACTGACAGAGTCGACACCTATGAAATTAAAAGCCAAGGTGTTTGGAACACCAAGGTCAAGGGTTCAGATCCCTGTACCAACCAGCCACCAAAAAACCCCCAAAAAACTAAAATAAAATAAAAGCCAAGGTGCCTGCCCCCACCTTAAAACCAGGAAAGAGACAAAATCCTGACTGCTGAGCTAGGAAGATTAGCACTGGAGAGACCATGACTGAGGAGCTCATCATTCACTTGAAATAAACATTTGAGATGAGTAAAAGAAGATAGGTCTGTTGAGCTCAGGAAGTCCAATATATAACTATGTGGTTTCCTTGAGCAACAACAATGAAAGGATACAGAAAAGAGTCTATCCTGAGGCTTTGATAACACAAAAAAATCCTCTCTGATGAATCAAAATCAAAATCAAAATAATGTGTCTGAAAATCACAATGTGGTTGTTAGGATTGTGCAAAATATGAAGCCAAAGGAGCATGCTTGTCAAGCCATTGGCTTAAGGAGAGTGTACAGGTGCTCTGACTCCACTTCCCTTTAGGTTAATGGAATTCCTATACAAAGAATGACAATAGTTACAACAACCATTTACTATGAAATGTTCTTATTATATGTCAGCAATTGTGCTACGTGCTTTACACATATTTTCTCAAATAATCCTCACAACAACCTTATGCCGAATCCAGCCTGCTGCCTGTTCTTTTTTTTTTTTTTTTTTTTTTTTTTTTTTGTGACCGGCAATGG
>NW_007728442.1:135206-137128 GCF_000696425.1 Galeopterus variegatus | reverse complement strand
CGGGAGCGCCGCCGTGCTTCCCAAGCGGCGCACTGTAGCAGTGCGCCACCGGGCCGGCCCGTGCTGCCTGTTCTTAGGAATAATGTTTTATTGGAACATAGACATACCATTGTTTACAAATTGTCTATTGATGCTTTTATCCTAAAATGGCAGAGATGAGTAGTCGTGACAGAAATTATATGACCCACAAAGCCTAAAATATTTACTATCTGCTCCTTACAGAAAAAGTCTGATGATCCCTGCTCTTAATCATTCAATACAATAAAGATTTTGTATTTCTATTTTTTAAAAAAATTAACAGGGACTTGTAATCCCTAAGTGTGGTCAGATCCAGTACACATATGCAGGGCAAATATAATACATACCTGATGAAAACCTAAATGCTTTGCTTGGCAAAAGTGCTGTCATATCAGAGAGTTTACTAAGAATGTCATCAGTAGAATTGTCCTTTATTCTCACCTTTCATATTCTTCTGCAGCACTGGTGACTTGAACAAAGAGTTCATCTAAGCCAGTACCCAGAACAGCAGAGACACCCACCACCTGCCAAAAAGCATCAGAAATGCCACTGAGGAATCTACTGTATATGTTAAATGGTGTACATTATTTTGTTGAAATGTCATAAAATCTTCATAAAAGAGGTTTAGATACTTTGAGAAATCCTTGGCAAAAAGTCGAGCTAAAAACAAAACAAAACAGCACATCTGGTCAAAAGTCATGGAAATAAGTCTATGGAAAATAAAAAATTGAAAAAGAAAGGTATAATAAAGACCAAACAAGTGGCAGGACTTATTATTATCTATACCCTTACAAACCAAACCAAACCACTTTCTGTTCTCTTGATGCCTTTGCTTGGACAATTAATGTACTCCTTGCAACCCACACCTGATTTTGCTTACATAAATCCTACCATTCCTTCATAGCATACCTCTAATGCTACACCCTCCAAAATCCCTCATTTTGATCTGCCTCTCACAAACATCAAGCCCAACTTTCAACCCTTCTTAAGGTACTTACCACAATATATCATGTGTTTGAATTCTTTGTATAGCCTTCTTTCCTAACTATAACATACACTCTCTGAAGGTTGGGTCCCTATCTTATAAAGGGTCTTCAATATGTTCATGGAATAATTCATATTATCTTTTAATTCAACTTTTCCATAAACTTTTTGAACTACCCACATATTTACCTTATAAACCCCACAGTATTTAATAAGCAATGTTTTTCAGAAGGTAGAACTTCCTTCTAAGCTAGGTTCCAAGTCAGATCTATGGGTTAGGAGCTTATCTGAAAAGTTAACCTTATCAGGGTGAGCAGGAGAGAGTTTACCCTGAGTGAGCTGTAAAACTCATCTAACACCAGGCTCATTGAACGAGTCAGGTTACTGACGTAGGTAGTCTCTTGATTCAAGGCATCTTGGAAAGCCTCAAAATCCTGCATCCATTCCACTGCAAAGCTGTGATCAATGATGTCAGTCTGTTCCAGAGAGAAGGCAACTATCAGCAACCAGAGATGAGGTTACATACTAAACAAGGGCAAAAACAGTTTTTTAAGTTATGTGGTGACAGCAAAGAGCATATCATCCATATTTTCTTTCCCCCATTTCCTTCTCCATTGCAACAAAATACAAACAGCCAAGATTGCTGTGTGTAGTATATATAATTAAATGAAGATATGTGTTCTCATGGTTGAGGTAGATCCTTCACCATCCACTGCCAAATAACCAGAGCCACAGTGGACGAGCACATTTCAGGCTCTGAAGTCAAGTAGTCTCTTGCATCCCAGCCATCAACAAACAATAGGGAAGTTTGTATTTTTTTTTTAATTGCCACTTTCAATAGACTAGTTTTCCCCTCCCCTACTTACAAAGTACTGATTCTGAGGGATAACCTGTACACTATGGTTGAGGGGCTACTCTAG
>NW_007728442.1:133431-134330 GCF_000696425.1 Galeopterus variegatus | reverse complement strand
TACTTACAAAGTACTGATTCTGAGGGATAACCTGTACACTATGGTTGAGGGGCTACTCTAGCCTAAAATACTTTGGATAAGAGTCCGTGATAAATATTCATTCAATTGGATTGAATCCATTTCCTGGAAGTGCTTATGATTTTTTTTCAGTAAAGCCTAAATTTGCTCTCCAGCATCTGAAATAATCCTTCTCACCCTCCCAAACCTAACAACCACAAGATTCTAATGAAAAAGAAATGCTGACTCACATCAGGAAGGAACCACTTACTTTATTCATGACCACAATGAAAGGCAGCTTGGTTTTGTACAAGATGCTGAAAATCAAACATTGAGACATTATTAGTAAAAGCACTTAAGTGCTTGCTTGCTGGGTGTCAGTCTGTTGGGACTAAGTAAAGAGAAGGGAAAGAGGTTCAGACTCTAAAATATAGTTATCCACTTTTACATGGCACTCACATATTCTCCTTTCCCAAGAGGAAAACGACCACCACCCTACCAAGCAAATGACACACACACACACACATTCACTCTTGTTTGGAGTAATAATTCTTTGATACTGATCCTATTTTTTGTTTAGTTTTTTCTTTAAGGGGAGGAAATGGACATTTATCAAATACCTATTATAGTTCAGGCACTTTGCTAAGCAGTATTATAAGCATTAACACTTTAATCCCTAAAAATGCCATGTAAAAAAAAATTTTTTTAAAGACATTTTACAAATTGAAAAAAATTTTTTTTCGGGGCCGGCCCGGTGGCGCACTGCTACAGTGCGCCGCTTGGGAGCGTGGCAGCGCTCCCGCCGAGGGTTCGGATCCCACATACAGACTGGTTCCTGCTTACTGGCTGAGCGAGGTGCGGGTGCGACACTGAGGGTTGCGATCCCGTGGCCGGTCCCGGTC
>NW_007728442.1:129231-132239 GCF_000696425.1 Galeopterus variegatus | reverse complement strand
AAAAAAAATTTTTTTTCACTTTTTTTTTTAGTGGCTTGCCAGTTTAAGGATCAAACCCTGAATCTTGGTGTTATCAGCACCATACTATAACCACCTGAGCTAACTGGCCAGCCCTACAAATTGAAAAAAATTTTAATGTTTTTTTCCCAGCTTTATTGAAGTAGAATTGACAAAGATTGTATATATTTAATGTGTACAGTGTGATGTTTTGATATATATACATTGTGAAATGATCACCATAATCAGGCTAATCAAATAAGTATCTGTTAAACAATTAACATGAAAATGAAATAATGCTGTCGAATCATCAAATTTCTATTTGGATCAGGAATTTTTGCATCTAACAGAAGGGATATGCCCTAGTCATATTAGTGGAGACAAATAATGGTGATGGCTTTTGTGTAACCCCAAATTAAATTCTCTCAGCTTTAATAAAGGTCTGCCTTGTTCCTCAGTCTTAATGCATTAACATAGTATAGTGAGGCATATCCTTCCTCTCCTAATGGCACCACATTTGGGGCATACTTGTGTATTTTAAAATTATAGATAAATCTTTTTATTCATAGTATTTCTTCATGTTACAATTTCACTACCTATCATAACACATAAAAGCAGCATTTAGACCAGAGGGCTCTATTCTACTTAGACTTGGATTTCTTTCAAGTGGAAGCAACTACCAGAAGGTTCATATTCATACACCACCTGTTTCTGTAACAAGCAAGGGAAGAAGATAAGAAGATGCTGAGAGAGATGCCAATAGCACATGTGCCTCTTTTCTCCTCTGACCTTCCCCAACTCAACTGAGTAGCAAATCTGAATGAACACAAATGTAGGGGTAAGCAACCAGGACTCAAAAGCAAAAAGGAAGAAGAGAAGAGAAGGAAGCCTCATACCCTGATGGAACACCATGCCCACCAATAATCACTTACCTGCAGGCATAGAGCATATTGGACATGAAGGTCACAGGGTTGGTACTTCGTGATGTGTCCATTACATATATGACAATTGTTGGAAATGAGGATGCCTAAAGCCACAAAATAATCAAAGCTTGGTTAGAGGGCTTGTGACCTGTCCCCAAACTCTTTTCCTACCTTCCTTAGCAAGGAAAAACCACTTCAGGCAATGTGCAGAGCTTCTGTAACTCCCTCCCATATAAAGTCCCAAGCAACAAAAAAGATACTAATCTAGTCTACCTCTCTAGCTACTCTCAGTAACAAGTCCTAGAATACTCACCAGGGCCTCAGTGATGATTGTGCCAGAAGCTGACCAGGTAAATACTTCAATCTGTCCGGGTGTGTCAATCAAGACATATCTGTATCAAGAAAGACCATTAAAGAAGCATTATACTTATGCAATGTGGAAAGATATTCCATCACATAAAACAGTAAACTTCTGGTTATCCAAGAATGAAATAACCTCTGCACACTGCTAAGTCTAACTCCCTCCCACTGCCCTTAAACTGTATATCATATTCTCCCAAACTCTGTTCAATGTCCAATATTCATGCTAATGGGCAGGAGCAGCTGACCATAAATGGCTGCAAATGATCACAGGGGAAACTGTGATAGTTATAGAAGCACATTGCTTACAAATGAGAGATAAGCAAAACCAGAATGTAAATCTCTTGGAAAACTACCTGATTGCTTAGGGCTGGGGGTATAGGAGAAGAAGGAATGAAGGGATAGGGGGATGCCAGCTAAAGAACATGGGGTGTCTTCTTTAGGTGATGAAAATGTTCCAAAATTGATTGTGGCAATGGTTGCACAGTTCTGTGAATATACTAAAAGTCACTGAATTGTACACTTTACATGGGTGAATTGTACGGTATGAGAAATATCTCAATAAAGGTGTTTTTAAAAATGGGCAAAGAATTTTAGCAGACATTTTTCCAAACATATACCAATGGCCAATAAGTACATGAAAAGACGCTTGACACCATTAGTCACTAAGGAAACAAAAATTAAAACCACAATGAGATATCACTTCACATCCACCAGGATAGCTATAATCAAAAACAAGGACAATAAGTGTCAGTGAGGTTGTGTATAAATCATATTGCAGTTGGGATATAAAACGGGGTAGCCACTTGGAGCCTGGAAGAAGGGGAAATAAGGAGTGACTGCTAATGAATAAGGAGTTTCTTTTTGGGATGATGAAAATATTCTGAAATTAGATAGTGGTGATCAATGCACAACTTTGTAAACATACTAAAACGCTAAATTATACACTTTAAAAGAGTGAATTCTATGATATCTCAATAAAGCTGTTATTTAAGGAAAAAAAAACTATCTCTAGTATAATCTCATTTCTGTAAAAATACCTCTACCCGTCTATCTTCTATCTATGTATATATGCTTAGAAACATGTGGAATGCTAGTCACTGAACAATGATATTACTAGTGGGAATTGTGGAAATATTTTCATCTTTTAAATATTATGCATGGTTTGAATTATTTATAATGAGCATATATCCTTCTTTACAAAACAAATTATCTTTCTTTTTTTAAAAAAGTAAACCTATAAAAAAATTAACAAGTTAATTGTAGGTAATGATAATAAGAACAAATACTTTTATATTCTCAAATTTTTTTTTTCCATTTTGTCTTTTTTCGTGTCCGGCAACGGATCGCAATCCTCAGTGTCGCGCCGGTTTTTCCTTTTTGTCTTTTTTCGTGTCCGGCAACGGATTGCAACCCTCAGTGTCGCGCCGGTACCGGACTGGGACTGGCAATGGGATCGCAACCCTCGGTGTCGCACCCGCACCTCACTCAGCCAGTGAGCGGGAATCGGTCTGTATGTGGGATCCGAACCCTCGGCGGGAGCACCGCTGCGCTCCCAAGCGGCGCACTGTAGCAGTGCGCCACCGGGCCGGCCCAAGAGTTTTTTAATTAAAAAAATTTCAGGGGCCGGCCCGGTGGCGCACTGCTACAGTGCGCCGCTTGGGAGCGCAGCGGTGCTCCCACCGAGGGTTCGGATCCCACATACAGACCGGTTCCCGCTCACTGGCT
>NW_007728442.1:123694-128605 GCF_000696425.1 Galeopterus variegatus | reverse complement strand
AGCCAGTGAGCGGGAACCGGTCTGTATGTGGGATCCGAACCCTCGGTGGGAGCACCGCTGCGCTCCCAAGCGGCGCACTGTAGCAGTGCGCCACCGGGCCGGCCCCTGAAATTTTTTTAATTAAAAAACTCTTGGGCCGGCCCGGTGGCGCACTGCTACAGTGCGCCGCTTGGGAGCGCAGCGGTGCTCCCGCCGAGGGTTCGGATCCCACATACAGACCGGTTCCCGCTCACTGGCTGAGCGAGGTTCGGGCGCAGCACCGAGGGTTGCGATCCATTGCCGGACATGAAAAAAGACAAAAAGGAAAAACAAACAAACAAACAAAAAAAAACCTCTTTTCTCTGAATCATGTAAGTTATATTCATTTACACAAGGATTAAAAAGGTATTTCAGGCACTTTAATGCCAACAAGCATGGTTTCCCAAGAGAAGACAGATAGACAACTAAATTTGGACAAATTCTTGAAATACCTCCTAAGAAGCCATGTAAATTTGGGGAAAAATAATGGGAGGTGGGATAATATTAAATTTAGCTCTATACTATATATAGCATCTTAATGATATTCTTGCCCAATTTTTTTCACTTCTAATGGTTTCATCTCAACCTACACCCCTTTAGAGTCTGATATCCTGGATCCTCCAAAAAGCCTAGAAATGTGTCAACTACAGAGTAATAAAGAGGTGTTAACTTGAAATCACTTACTTAGACATGTTCTGGGCCTTCTCGATAAATTTCATTACCTAAAAGAAAAAGACACCAATTATAACAGGACCCAATTTCAACACAAAAATCACAGGGCCCTCTCCAGGGTGGCATGCCTGACAGGCACCATCACCTACTGAATGTCTTCTATGTTCTCAATCTTAGGACACCAACAAATAAACTCACTGAACTGAGGAAGCACATCAGCAGCACTGCAACTACATCCTGGGGCACAATGCAAGGACCTGAGAAGCTGAAGACTTAACCAGTCACTGTCAAGTCATATCTCTTGGTACTCTGGTAAAATGTTAATGGTCTGTCTCATGGAGTGACATCAGAGCAAAAAACTAGTGATTATAAAGCACTCTTATGGAAGTAGGTGACAGAGAAAACTTAAAGGAAGACAAATATTTATCATAAGTAAAAAGCCCTATTATCTTTCCATTGTATGCCTGCTAGCCCATCCTACTCCCTTTGTCCCCCATCCCATTCTCAGGGTTAACACCACAAGCCAATAATAGGTCAAGAAAAGAACCTAGGTCTCTTGGATTTTTGTTTATTGGCTGTTGCAAATATTAAATGTGAAATGTCTCACAACACCGATCATCTTCTCATAGTTTACTTCTCTGTCTATAAAAATGCCTACTTATATTCTATATTTATGTTCAAGTTTGCTGCCCTTCTTTTCCAACATGATCAAGCTAAGGCACTTAAAGGTCATAGGTTATTACTGAGCCATGTCTACAAATACAAAGACAGACATACCTAGGGCTGGCCTGTTAGTTCAGTTGGTTAGAGTGCAGTGCTATAACACCAAGGTCAAGGGTTCAGATCCCCTACTGGCCAGCCGCCAAAAAAACAACAGACATACCTGATCAAATCTGGTAGCAAAGAGATTGAGTGAGGTCACTATGCCACCATTGGGCCCAAGTCCATATCTAGACACTAAGTTGAGGACTCAAATTGCTTATAGATTAGAGTATAAAGTTCATGTCTAGAATATCACTCACATAAACAGCATTATGACATCAGTGTTCCATTAATGGATATAGGCCACCTAATCCTCGACTACACAGAACCTTAACTTCCCAGGGAAACATTCACTATCAAGGTTTATTATTTTAAGGATGACTGGGCAAATTGAAGAAAGCAAAGGAACCAAAATGTTATAGACAGATGCATCAGGCAATGAATCTGCAGGCGTTAGCCAGTAAGATCATCTATATAATACTCCTTACTCTTATCCTCGCTAATCAAACAGTCTGCTGATTATAACTAGAATTCCTACTTAGACTTACTTACAGGGAGAGTACACATTCCACATAGGAATGTATTAAGAATTAATCCAACTAAAGATACTCATTTCTGAGTTTCCCAGTGTGAAGAGGTAGTAACCAATGGATGTATCTTCCAAGTCAATACTATCTTGTGGGACCCAGGCAACTGTTAGCTAGCCTCTCATTCACTCTGCTCTCTCATTACAATAGCCTGCAGTCTGAAGAGATGGTGAGAAAATTAAAATCACAAGCTGAAACAGTACATCAGATCACCTACAATACCTCTCCCACAGTCATCTTCCATCCTCCTAATAAATTTACTTTAAAGCAATTGATGCTTTTGCTTGTATATTTCACAAGGCAAAAACACTCTTTCAAAGCCATAAAGTACCCAGACAGCATCTAGTCAGGAATGAGTCAACACCAAAGCAAGTGTGGAAAAGGATACTGTTTCATGACTTCTTTATACTTCACAGTGTCACGAATATCTGAGGGAAGAAGAAAAGGAATTAACCAGAATTTAATACATATGAAACAATATAGTTTGAGACTCTCCACCTATAATACCCTAAGCCAACAGGTCTCTCAAGTCTTCTCTGTTTCCTATGAGGAAAAAAATAAGTTTTCCTCTTGATATATGAGTTAATTTTCACATCCATTTTCTAAGCTTTTAAACTAAGATTATTGAATTGTGACAGGAAAAGAAGCAAGACCATTAGGAGAAAGAATAGAAGGGCAAAAGGTGCCCTGAAAGCACTTTCCCTACAAGCAAGAAAGTAAAACTAGCCTTTTAGGGCTTCTCTTGTCAGCATTCTCTTCTACCAATTTTTCCACCTTCACACTGGTTTCCTTCCTTTCAAAGGATAACTGCCAAGTAACCCATGAAGAATGTTAGAATAGGAGCTCTTAAGTTATGGTAGAGATGGTCTAAGACAAGGTAAAAAGTTTTAGATAACCTGAATATTAGTGGCCATATGCATAGAAAAAGGGAACTAAAAATCATGAAAAAAAAAAAAAGCTTATTTCTTATTAATTGCCTACTGGTGACAAAGACAATGCAGACATGATTTTTAAAAAGGAATCAATCTGTCCAGTAATATCTACTTAAACCTATCCATCCATCTATAGACTTCCCCCATCAACTCTCAAATTCCATCCTTTAAGTGAGACTATGGGAAATTTTTTCCCAAACTCTTCCCCAAATTATCTCTGCTTCTTAATACAAGGTCTTCCTTTTATTAGTATGTTTGGGGTACAAGAAGCTTAAGAGGATTAGCACACAATGATGGCCTGGAAATCAGGAAGCCTAGATCCTATCAAGAATTATGACACTGGAGCACACGCATTCTAATGTATTTTACAGTCACAAACTCTTCTTAAAAAACTCCTTCGATGAAAATTGGGAACCTCTCCTCAGAACAATGCACATATGCATATATACACACATTTTCCATGTAACTTTTGGAAGAAGGCCTCTACATATCAGTGAGTGAATTACAGCACAAGAACACTTATACTCTGAACCTTGAAGGAAAAAACCAAATGAAAACGGTTTAGGTATCAGAGTCTGCTGAAGGGTTTATGGCCTAGAAGTGAGAGTACTGGCTTTCTGTCACTTCACTTTCCCAAATGACAATAGCCAGCCACTCTAGGGGCATAAAGAGGGGAGAGATAAAGGTGAACGGGAAGGAAATAAAGAAATTGAGGAAAGGAAAAGGAATAAACTGAGAGAAAATGTGAATAAGGAAGAAGCCTGTTTAGGGACTCAAGCAAATCCAAGGGGTTTTTCCTCAGAATAAAGTACATAGTTTAGAAAAAATGAAAACTGAAGTCACTGAAGACTGGCAGGCTGGAGGCTTTTCCATTCTCTTTGAAGCACTTCACATAGGTCACAGTACGGTTTACTCACCAATGTTGGCAGGAAAGGGGACTTCATGCACAGCTGGGTCCAGGTTGATCACATAAGGTGGGGAGCCTTTGCTATGCAGGTGTCCCGTAAGCCTCTGCAGAGATGTGGGGACAGGGTTGGAGGGAGACGAAGAGGTGACGAGAGAACTTCCATTCCTTTATAGACTATGCCTGAAGTCGTTTGCACTTAGATTTCCCTTGATCACATAAGGTGGGGAGCCTTTGCTATGCAGGTGTCCCGTAAGCCTCTGCAGAGATGTGGGGACAAGGTTGGAGGGAGACGAAGAGGTGACGAGAGAACTTCCATTCCTTTATAGACTATGCCTGAAGTCGTTTGCACTTAGATTTCCTTCTACCTGCAATATCCACCCCATGTCCACCTCCAACATTCAACTGTCAGTTCAAGTGCTACCTTTCTTTATCACCCATCTAACAGAATCTCTCCCACTCTATCAAGTATTTACTTGCTTTGTATGTACGTGTGTGGGTTTTTTCTACCTCCTCCGCTAAAACATTTGCTTCATGAAAGAGAGAACCTCGTCTACCTCATTTTCGGTGTATCCCCAGTGCCTGGAACGTGGCAGACGCGCAAGAACTAATCCTCTGGCAAATCTTCACGGAAAACCTGTGTGCCGGCACCGTACTCATCTCTAGGGCTACTCCTAAGTCCCTGCCTTCAAAAAGCTGGCACTTTTATCAGCAAGACCATTCCAGCACAACGTGGTAAGCTGCACCAAGTATGCACTGAGGGCGGCAGAAGAAAGCCTTAATTAACCCAGGCTAGGGTCCGAGAAGGCTTCTCCGAGGAAGGAACCGGTGTAGATGTCCCCGAAAGCCACGCGCCGGCACCCTCCACCTCCCCAAAGGAGACCTCCCGCCCGGCACCGACAACCTCTCGTGCGCCCCTACTGCGCCCGTGCCCGAGCGTCACCTGCACAAAGGTAGTTTTCCCGGATCCCGCCATTCCCAGCACCAGCAGACACACTGGGGGCCGAGGACCCCCAGAAGCCTGCGGCTCCGCGGC
>NW_007728442.1:93616-122544 GCF_000696425.1 Galeopterus variegatus | reverse complement strand
AGGGGCCGGCGGACGCTGGAGCCAGCCTTTCGCGTCCGAGCCGGCTGGGGACCCGGCTAGAGACGTTGGTGGGGAAGTGGGGGCGCTGATCGTTGTAGGGGAGGCCCTGGGAGGGGCAAAGCCCTGGTCCCCAGGAGGACGAGACGAGATGGGATCCCAGGGGCGGGACTCCCACGGCGCGAAGGCGAGGAGCGCGCGTCTCACTCTCGGCCCCCGAAGGGCGGGGAGCGGAGCCGCCGGAGGACCGGCTGCTGGGGCTCAGTCGGCAGCTGAGGAGGTTAAACAGCCCAGGACTGGGACGGGGGGCGCCCCCCGGGGTTGCCAGGCAGCGCCGAGACCCGTGGAGCACCGAACCGAGAAGCTGCGAGGACTTTCCACAGTTAGACACTGTTCCCGCGATTCGCAGGCCCCTGACGCCAGCCCCTTGACAGTCACCCCCAGGGAGCTACACAGTCTCCATGATCTGGGGGATGAGCTCTTGGATTCCAGCTGCAAGTAGGTACTGAGGAGGAGTTTCCCTTTTACTGAAAAGCTCTCGTAAACTCAGGACAGATGATGAAGCCGAGACAGTTACTCCTGCTCCCAGTCACCCAGTCTGTTTCTGTGGCCCTTTGTAGCTGTTACAGTGCTAAGTCATGAGATCTAGATTTCATACCCGGGTGTAGGTCGTGGGCTTGAACTCTCTGAACCTGTTTTCACTTTTTAAAAATTGAGATAGTACTTTGCGGTGTTGTAGTGAAAGCGTATTGAAAATTATAAACCACATCCGCTCATCCTTACCCGTAGGCATATTCTCCATTTCTTGCACAGTGTCTGGAATGTAATAGGTGTTCCAAAAAAAAAAACAAAACTTTTTTTTGGCGGCTGGCCGGCATGGGGATCCGAACCCTTGATCTTGGTGTTACAGCTCTGCTGTCTAACCAACTGAGCTAACCGGCCAGCCCCAAATTACTTTCTTGTATGAATAAAGGAGAGTTGTGCATTTTTTATTATTTCCTACATTTCATTAAGAACTGATAGAGGAATGTCTTATTTGTTCTTCCTTCAGGTTGGATAAGGGCCCCAGCAGGTCATCTTCACCGTATTCTCGTCTAATAAATAATTTTCTCAAACCGCAGAAGCTAACAAACGTGGAGAGGAGGTTTAAAGAAAAAACATTGGTGGAAATGATGATGCTGAACAAGCAAATAAAACAAACTCAAATCCAGCAGGAACTGTTACTAGAGGAAAACAGGCAGCTATACAAGGAAAAGTTACTTGTCCAGGCTGAAAACAAACTTTTCCTGGAATACCTGACCAAGAAAACTGAGGAGTATAGAAGGCAACCTGAGAAACTGTGGAACAACTATTTACAAAAAAGTGGGGAAATTGAACAAAGGAGACAAGAATCAGCCTCCAGATATGCAAAACTAACTTCAGTGCTTAAAACTGAGTTATTGCAGAAGGAAAAGACCCAATCCATTTTGAAGCAGCAGTTGCAAGCAATGAGGGGTATTTCCATATTAAAGGAGAAACAGGAGATAGAAATACAGACATTACAGGAAGAGAAAAAAACAGTCCAAGCTGAGGGAGCTGCAAGGAAACAGGAAGTACAGGTCCAGTTGCTCCAGGAAAAAGCGTTACTCGAGAAACAACTGAGTGAGCCAGACATGAGGCAGTTGGGAAAGAGAAAAAGAAGGGAGCTTAAGAGGAAGGCCCAGGCCTTGGAGTTGGCAGTAAGGCAACGTGTTTTTGAGTTCTCCCTTGGCATCAACCGAGAGAACCAGCAGTTGGGGAAGGCATTACTACAGCTGACTCAGCAATCCCAGAAGCTGGAGGCTACTCAGAGCCTGTTAAAAAATCAGAAGCAGCAGCTGCAGCAGGAACAGTGGTATCTAGACTGCGTAATCCGGGGGAGAAAACGACTGCAAAGAAGGCATAGTGGGTGCCTAAAAGGACAGAGTGCTCCAAATACCACACCGAGCCCTCCCCTAGGCACCAAATCAAGATTAATCCAAAGTAATTCCTGAAATAACACTGATTAAGAAGTGGAGCAAGTACTCTTAGCTACTACATAAACCTGGTTAAGAAGGCTTTTGGATTTTAAATTGCTGTGATAAGATATCCATCATGATGTGTTGGTGGGAAGGATTAGGTGCTTTTCTTCCAACAGTCCTACTGGGTATTTGTGTGACTGGCTTCCCTTAACTAGCTTTTTCTTAATTAGCTCTTGTTAATAAACAAGATATTCCACAGACCTCCAGGTAACCTAATACCTGTCCCTAACCTAATACCTAGCCATCTGCCAGACATCATACTAGCTCAAGAAAATCAGTAGTGTGATTTATCACATCTAGCTAACTTAGATTTCTTTATAAAGTACCTTTAAAGATAGTATTTCAGATTGACTTTGAATAGTGCTTTCTGTTCTGTAAGTTATCAATATCAGTTTATCCTTATTCCTTTTGCCCAACTCGGCAGGCAGAAGCAAACTGTTTTTAAGCTCTTTTTAAAGTTCGTGTGGTGACCAGGTAGCTCCTTTTATGGTTTTTTCATGAGTGAAAAAGTACTCTGATAACAGCCAAGTCCAATAAGTTCTAGGCAGAATAACCTTTCATCCGATGCTAAACCCCTATAATTTTAGCTTTGAGTAAATTGAGAAGGTAAGAGAAGATGGGGACATGTATTAGGAGAGCTCTTTTGAAAATGTTTTCTTTGAAGAAACACCTTGTACTAACAAGGTGATTGAATACCTCTGCTTGTTTTAGGAAAACATATGAAAAGAAAGTTTTAAAATATTTTGGGTTTTTTTAGAGTCTTGTGCCATCCATTTCCCTAGCAGCATTCTAAATTCGAAGATGGAAAATTAACTCAAAATTGATTCAAAACTTAAATGTAAGAAATATATTTGCAAACCCTATATGTGATAAGGGATTAATACCCAAAATATAAAGGAAATCCTACAACTCAATAGCAAAAAAAATTTTTTTTAATTTTTTTTAATGGACAAAGGACTTAAACATTTCTCAAAAGATATACAATTGGCTAACAGGTATATAAAAGATGCTCAACATCATTAATCATCAGGGAAAGGCCAACCAAAACCACAGTGAGATAACACCCCATACCTCTTAGGATAGCTATTTCAAAAAAAGAAACAAAAGATAACAAGTGCCAGCCAGGATGTGAAAAAATTAGAAATTTTGTATACTGCTGGTGGGAATGTATAATGGTGCAGCCATTATGGAAAACAGTATAGAGTTTCCTCAAAAAATTAAAAATAGAACTACCATATGGTTCAGCAATCACAGCATCACATATAACCAAAGGAACTGAAATCAGGATCTCGAAGAGTTATCAGCACTCCCATGTTCACTGCAGTATTATTCAGAATAACCAACATATGAAAACAACTTAAATCTTTTTTATTTTTTAAAGTGGTGCATATATACTGTATTAGTCATTTCTCCAGAGAAACAATCTACATGATATATATAGAAATATAAGAGATGAATTACTATGAGAATTGGCTCAGTCAATTATGAAGGCCAAGAAGTCCATGACATGCCATCTGCAAGCTGGAGAGCCAGTAAAGCTGGTGGTGTAATTCAGTCTTCATCTGAAGGTCTGAGAATCAGGGGAGCCAATGGTATAACTCAGACTGAGAACTAGGGTAGGGGTGGGATGCAGCCCTTGTTTAAGTCCCAGAGTCCAAAGGCCCAAGAACTAAGAGCTCCAACATTTGAGAGCACGAGAAGATAGATATCCCTGCTCAATAAGGAGAATTCATTCTCTCTTTTTTGTTCTATCTATGCGCTCAATGGATTACATGATTCCTGTTCACACTGGTGAAAGTAGATCTTCCTTAATCTACTGATTCAAATGCTAATCTCTTCTGGAAATGCCCTTACAGACACACCCAGAAATAATGTTTTTCCAGCTATCTGGGTATCCCTTAACCCGGCCAAGCTGACACACCAAATTAACCACCATACAATGGAATATTATTCAGCCTTGGAAAAAGGAAATCCTGCCATATGTGACAACGTGGATGAACCTGGAGGATACTATGCTAAGTGAAATAAGCCAGTCACAGGACAAACACTTCATGATTCCACTTAAGAGGTAACTGAAATAGTCAAACTCACAGAAACAGGGGCCAAGGGGAAAGAGGAGTTGCTGTTCAAGGTTGTAAATTCACAGTTACTCTCATGCAAGATGAGTAAGTTCCATAGATCGGCTGTACAGCACTGTGCCTACAGTGAACAACACTGTACTGTACAGTGAATTTGTTCAGAGAGTGGATCCCATATTAAGTATGCTGACCACAACTTTTTAAAAATCTTTAGAAGGAGGAATAATAGGTAAAATTTTAAGAATAAAAATATTTATGAATAAATAGTATTATGGCAAAAGCTGAAGAAAGAATTAAGGAGTTGGAAGTTCAGATCAAAGATCTCAAAACAGATAAAGATGAAAGAGAACTTTTTATTTTGTCAATATACAATGTGGTTGATTATTGTGGCCCATTACTGAAACCTCCCTCCCTTCTCTCCCTCCCCCCTCCCTCCCAACAACCTCATATATCTATTCACTTGTATCAACTTCAAGGAATTGTAATTGTTGTATCTTCTTCCCTCCCCCACCAGTTTGTGTATTTATTTATTTATTTTTAGCTCCCACAAATAAGTGAGAACATGTGATATTTCTCTTTCTGTGCCTGACTCATTTCACTTAATTCTTGAGAGAGAACTTTCAAAAGATAAACATACAAAATATAAAAGTGCAAATAACTGAATAGGAGAAAAATCATAATCATCTTGATGGGTGCAAAATAGTTTAATATTAAACATCCACTCATGAATTAAATTCCTAGGAATAGCAGGAGAATTTCTCAAATCTGATCAAGGTTATCTACAAAAAACCACTTATAGAAAATATATACGAAGAGGAAGAGAAACAATCCAAAGAAACTATTAAAAGTGAAAGCAATCTTGCATAAAAAGAAAAAAGCCAGGGCATGGAATCAAGCTAAGGATCCATCATCAGATGATAGATGGAAAATGTGACATATATACACAATGGAATACTATTCAGCCTTAAAAAAGAAGGAAATCCTGTCATTTAAAACAACATGGATG
The DNA here is from genome assembly GCF_000696425.1 of Galeopterus variegatus. Taxonomy (NCBI): domain Eukaryota; kingdom Metazoa; phylum Chordata; class Mammalia; order Dermoptera; family Cynocephalidae; genus Galeopterus; species Galeopterus variegatus. Next base: position 117,424 of record NW_007728442.1, on the reverse strand, counting down.
ACCCTGGAGAACATTATGTTAAGTGAAATAAGCTGGGCACAGGAAAACAAATACCATATGATCTCCCATATGTGGAATCTAAAAAAGCCAAATTAATAGAAGCAGAAACTACAGTGGTGGTTACCAAGGGCTGGAACATGGTGGGGAGGGGAATCATGAGAAAATGTTGGTAAAGGATACAAAATTTCAGTTAGAAGGAATGACTTCAAGAATCTATAGTACAACAAGGTTACCACAGTTGATAACAATGTCACGTACAGTTGATAACAATGTCACTAGAAGGAATGACTTCAAGAATCTATAGTACAACAAGGTTACCACAGTTGATAACAATGTCATGTACACTTGAAAACTGCAATCACTGAGAGTAGTTTTTAAGCATTCTCACCATAAAAAAATGTTAAGTATGTGAGGTAATGCATCTAGTTTTTAAGCATTCTCACCATAAAAAAATGTTAAGTATGTGAGGTAATGCATCTATTAACTAGTTTGATTTGGCCATTCCACAATGTATACATACACCAAATCATGTTGTACACCGTAAATACAAGCGTACTTCAAAAAGTTCATGGAAGGGATAGAAGGAATGACTTCAAGAATCTATAGTACAACAAGGTTACCACAGTTGATAACAATGTCACGTACAGTTGATAACAATGTCACGTACACTTGAAAACTGCAATCACTGAGAGTAGTTTTTAAGCATTCTCACCATAAAAAAATGTTAAGTATGTGAGGTAATGCATCTATTAACTAGTTTGATTTGGCCATTCCACAATGTATACATACACCAAATCATGTTGTACACCATAAATACAAGCATACTTCAAAAAGTTCATGGAAAAATAGAATTAAAAGATAATATGAATCTTTCCATGAACTTTTTGGAGTGCCCTCAGGTATATGATTTTTGCCAATTAAAAATAATTTTAAAAATTGAAAAAGGAACTATTAGAATAAGGATATTCAGTAAGATCACTGGATTTTTAAAAAGCCTACAAAAAAAAAAAAAAAAACCCAGCATTTCTCTAAATTGCAATGACTATCTAGAAAACATAATAAAAAATAAGTTACCATTTCCAATAGCAATGAAATCAAAGTACCCAGATTTTAGCATAAAGGGATGAAATTCTCTATGGGGAAAACTTTTTAAATCTAATAAAGGTCATAGAAAATGACTGATATAAATAAATGGAGATATTCCATAATATCAGGTGAGAAGAATCATTATGAAATACTATTTTATCCCTGGATTAATTAATATAATCCTAATCCAAACTCCAGCTGTACTCAAGGAACTTATTCTAAAATACATGGAAGTAAAGGTCCATGAATAACAGCCTCGAAAAGAACTAAGAAAATGATACGATGCACTACAGACATGAAGATATAATACAAACACTGACAAAACTAGTATGGCACTAGCACAAAAGCAGATGAACGGACTAAGGAATAGAGAGCTCAGAGGTAGGTTCATTTACATATGGGAACTTAGTAAGAATGGCACCACGAATCAATAGTGGAAGGATGGTTATTTAGATAAAGCTGAGAAAAAAGGCTCATTGCATTGAGAAAAATTTAAATGAATTTCCAGATACAAAAGTTGAGCTGTAAATGCAATAAAGACCTAAACATGAAAGATAAACTATGAAGTCAAAAAAGAAAATATAGAAAGATATTCTCAGACAAAGGCAAGGAAGCATTTCTTAAAATGACAGGAACACAAACCATACACCAAAAAAATAATTTGTACCAAAATTAGTATCTTGTATAAAAAGACATTGTGGAAAGAGTTAAACAGATGACAGATTTAAAAGGTCACTAGCAATGTCCAAAATCGACAAGGATCTAACATACAGAATGTCAAAGGAGCTCCTATAAATCACCAAGATATAAACTCCAATAGCAAATGAAATCAATAATTTACAGAAATGAGCAAAGTATATCAACAATTTACAGAAAAGAAACCCCAAAGGCTAATAAGCCTATGAGAAGATGGCCACACCCACAGAAATCAGAAAAATGCAAGTGAAAATATATTTTAATAGTATTGTTTTAAGACTAATAAACTGGGGGAAATTGCTGGATAATGCCAAGTGCTCCTGGTGAGTGTGTAGATTGCTCTCTAGAATGTCTGCAGCAATCTGATGGTACTTAAATAAAGTAATGATATAGTCTGGCCTCAAAATTCCACACCTGAGTATATATCAGAACTTCTCATACATGCCCATCAGAGGGCATGTATAAAGATGTTTATTGCAGTTCTGTCTGTGGGAGGATAGAGATGCAGGCAATCCAAGTGTCTTACCCCCAGCCCCTGTGGAAGTAGATAAACAATATATGATAAATAAACCACTTGTGACATGCATTAGTTAGAATTGATGAGCTAGCTGTTCCCACAACCACAAAAATAGGTCACCAAAAAACAGTGTTAACTTATGAGAAAAAAATGCTATAACAATATTATTACATATATAAGATAAAAAATGATATCTGAGATTTGCTTCAAATTAATCCACGTAGGCTGGGGATAAGTGTGGAGTTGGCAGAAGTTGTAGATAAAACAATCTAGGCCATAAGTTGATTATTGTTGAAGTTGGTAATGAGTACAAGAAAGCATATTACAATTTCTCTACGTGTATATATTTACATTTTTTAAGTACATGTATAGAAAATAATATAAATCTTACAAACACACAGAGTACACATAATGCACTAGAATGGTTGCCTGAGTCAAAGGGAGGGTTGGGAAGAGAGAGAACGAAAAACAACAATAAAAGAGGCCTTACGTGGGGCAATGATGATAACGCACCAGTTAACAAGTATGATTTATTTAACACTGGCAGCTGGGGGCCAAAAACAATACTGGCTGCTCAGAGAGCCAGGCAGGGCTATGCAAGGGCCAGCACAGACCATAAGCAACCCTGAGAGGCAAAAGCATCCACAAAAACCAAACATGAACTTTTCACTTTGGAGAAGTTTCTAGGTCTATGGCAGTAAAAGACATTTGTCATTCTATTAGTAGTCACTGCTTTTGTTTTTCAAAACAAACTAAGATGAAACTCAATGTTCCTTAACTCAAATCGATTCAATACCTTGACCTTCCCTGTAACAAGACTACATCCAAAATGTCTCCCTTGGCACATATTTCCCTATTGATTATTATGTTTAATATTTACTTATTTACAAATATTGTTTTTTTCTTTTCCCCCACCATAATTTTCAGACCGTTTGCCATCTCTTCCTATGTAACTCATCTTTTGCACATTTTAGAGCAACATACATAGCCAACTTGCATAACAATATTAGAATAAAGGGGTAGAAAGAACTAAATACAATGAAATTTTGACTATTTTTATTTCACCTTTTTCTAAAATGTCTCTTTTAATCTCTGGGCTACTCTGAGAAGTAAACTGAACAGCCATACAATCAGACTCCACCAAATTTAAAACCAACTTAAATATGGTATGCCAAGACTTTGTTTCTCCCCATATATGCAAATTGAAAGATGTAGTTAGAATACAACAATTTTTGGGTCCCCAAGCAAATATTAAAATAAAAGCATGGATCCCAAAGAGAAAGAGTGGAGGGAACGAGCAGTAGTAGAATAAATAGTTCAAGCTAGGGGTTCTCAAATGTAAGCATGTATCACAATCACTGAAGAGCTTGTTAAATCACAGACTGCTGGGGCCCCATCTCCAGAGTTTCTGACTCAATATATCTGAGTTATACGTGCTTTTTAACAAGTTCTCAGAAGGTAATGATGTTCCAGAGATAAGATTCTCATCATCCTTACCCATTTCCAGGGCTCAGACTCTTGACCACTGAGAGGAAGTTTTGCTTAAATCATTTTTCCAAACCAACAAAATATATGTTTATGTCTCTATGAGTGTAAAGTTAGGGCTCACAGACCCCTCGAGCCCGTTGTACAGACTGGGACACACACCCTTCACACGCAGGTCCACGAGCTAGGCAATAGGAAAAAGTCCTGGGAACCGTGGGTAAAAAAATTAATGGGCTTTATTCAGAACTAGGAGCAGCCCCCCTAGTGGCCTCCTGGAGTGTCCGGAGAAGCACCGTGTATCAGAGCCATTGGTCCTTTATACGTAAATCCATAACCCAGGACACCTGGGTGCACATGCATATTTACATCAGGAGCAGCCCCCCTAGTGGCCTCCTGGAGTGTCCGGAGAAGCACCGTGTATCAGAGCCATTAGTCCTTTATACGTAAATCCATAACCCAGGACACCTGGGTGCACATGCATATTTACATCAAATGCTTGGCAAGATTCAACATCTGAGGGGCCCTAACCATTTTCCTATATTTTTCCAACAATGAGAAAAGGCCACTCTAACAGGATTCACCAATACCCCACTTATCAAGAAGTCATACTTCCAGAAAATTCAACCTGCCTAGTACTGCGCCAAACATTTATGATTTATTCTTTCAACAAATGTTTATTAGGGACCAGTTATGTGACCCAGCACTAACTAAGTACTGGCACAGAGGGAGAAAATGCAATTTCCACCTACGTTGTCATGCCAAGTATTACTAAGCTCCCAAAATAAAAGTCACAGCAAGGGCTCCACTAGTCCATATGGTGTCTGTGCTTTAGAAAAAGTCCCCGTTCAACAAGTGGAGCACCGAGTAGATTTTAACTCTTCCTCAACCCTTGGTTGGGCCCTTGTATACTGCACAACCTGCACAAACAAACCATTGCCCTGAGACCCTTGTGTTAAACTGAGCCCTTAGGGTTAAAAGCCATCTTATTTCTATTTAATATGCGATTCTCAGACTCAGTTATGGATTTTCAAATTCCACAACATATTTCAAGGTTTTAGAAACCTTTGCAAGACAGGGTATAGATCTCAGTACAAAGACTAGATAACCACACTGCTAGGTCACTATCATCACTGCTCCCTGCACAGCTCCTCCCTACCCTCCATCCCTAATTTTCCTCCTTCCCCACTTTCTTATAGAAAGCATACTGTGTTTAAAACTGTATGTATGTGTATTCAAATGTATGTATATGTATATAGAAATATACAGAGACTATATATAGAATCCTTTGAAAATGTATTCATCTTACCTTGAGGTTAATGCATATTAATTTCCAAGAGTTGCATTATGCTGTAAACCTTGCCCTGTCTCTGAAATTTTTCACTGAACAGTATGTTTTTAAATTCTAACCATGTAGTTGAATGTACATCTAGTTCATTGCTTCTAACTATAACAAAGTGTTCCACGAAGTGCATCTACCACATTTGACTTTATTCCCCTAGTGATAGATACTTAGGCTACCACCAATGCCCAATTTCCTCCAGCAACATTATGATAAAAATCCTGATACATGGCTTCTAGTGGGCTATTTCAGACTGAAATGTTATAAAATGAGAAGGAATGAAGAAAACAGAAGAAGATGGAGAGAACAGAAAAATTTTAAACATATGCAGAAAAGAATTATTTCTCAATGATATTAGAGGAAATGTTGCTGCCGTTGCCTGTTTATGGTAAGCAAAGAAAAAGCTACAAAAATGATTCCAAGAACCAGACAGGAAATGCTTTCTCATAGATGTGCTCCTACAACCACCCAAAACCGTTGGACAGAGAGGAGAAACTGCAATATCAGAGTGGAAGATAAGCCACTAAATTAGAAGGAATTAGTTTATAAACTTAGAGAAGTGGTCATGTTACCCCAGAGAATGTTATTTTAATATAAACTGTATAAGAAAAAAAAGCTTCATACCAGTTCTTATAAGGATACTGCCCACCTGCTTCTTTTAGTTTATATCATTCTAGAACAGCTTAGGGACGATGTCAGAGTAAAAACTGTTTTCAGTACTTTGAAAAATAGACCCTCAATCCTTGTATTCACCTACAGTTCTCAGCACTGCCTGCACTTCAGAGTCACCTATTAAATTCCAATACCAGGGCTCCATGCTGGACTACTAACATCAGAATCTCTAGAAATAAGCCCAGGATTAGTTTTTTAAAACTTTTCACATAACCCAAAAGTGCAGACAAGATTGAACACCACCAAGCTAAAATCTTTTGGTTATAAGGACTCACTTATGTTGTCAATCGGATGGTATCAGCTGCACATAACAGAAAGCACTGCCTCAATTTGGCATAAACAATAAGGGAATTCATCAGCTTACCCAATCGCAAGTCTACAGTGCAGACAGGTTTCCATACAGGTGTATCCAGGACCCAGCCATGCATCTCCAAAGCTCTGTCACTTCCGCTTTGATGCCTTCAGCCTCAGGCTGTTATCCAGATGGTTTGCACCACTTCAGTGTTAGAGCAATGAAACCTTTCCCTGAAGCCCCCAACAGATATCCACTCACAGCTGGTTGGCCAGAACTGGGTTCCAAGCTGACAAAGATAACTGAATTACCACGACTGGCTGAGGCTGATGGTCCTCAAACATGAGTGTGTATTAGAACCATCTGGAGAACTTGTTAAGCCACAGATCACTGAGCCCCACCCCCAGAGTTTCTTAACATACTCCTGGAGTAGGGTCCAAGTATTTGCATACTCAGCACCCAGGTGATGTTGATGCACTTGGAGAACCACCAATTTTGGCCAATAAGGATCCACCTACTGAAAATGTAATCAGTTTTAGGGAAGGCACATGGCTATGCAAAAGAGGAGTAAACACCTGTGTTCATTTAAATAAGTCCACAAGTTCTCTAACACTCCCTCCAAAAGGTAGGACCTAATTCTCCTTCCCTTGAATGCAGGCTAGACTTACTGGTTCACATCTAACAAACAGAATAAAGAGGGTGTGATGGTGGATGACTTAAACAGCAGGTCATAAAAGACGTTGCAGCTTCCAACATGATTAAGCTCTCGCTCTAGGGGAAGCCAATGGCCACATTGTGAGGATTCTCTAAAGAGAGTCCCAGTTAGCATAGAACTGAGCCCTCCAGCCAACAGCCATGTGAGTAAGCCCTCTGGGAAGCAGAACCTTTTGCTCCCGTCAAGTCATGACTGTAGCCCTTTCTATCCTCCTGAAAGCAAACTCATGAGAGACCTTGAGCCAGAACCTCTCAACTCAGCTGCTGCTAAATTCCTGACTCGTAAAAACTACAAGATTACACACAATTTTGGTTTAGGCTACTAATTTGTTATGCAGCAATAGATAACCAATAGAATAACAAAACAAATTTAGGAAGAGGAAGGAGAGAAATCATCTTGAGCTTACTCAAAATGCAGAAGCCTGGGCTCTACCCCCTACCTATTAAATCAGAATCAACATTCAGGTTTGAGAAACGTGCTCTACATCATGACCATCAGACTTAAGCACCCACCACTTACTGCAGTATTTCCCAAACTTTAATGCACCTTATAATTACCCGGGATCTTAACAGAAATAATGCCTGGTTCCCACCCCCAACATTCTGATTTAATGTGTATGAAGTAAAATAGGCCATTAGAAGTTTTAAAGCCTCCAGGTGATTCTAATGTCCAATAAAGTCTGGAATCTACTAGTTTACAAATTTTTCTTGTGATTACATTTTGTAATGATGAATATGCTAGTTATCCTGATTTGATCATCACACATTGTAAACAGGTATTGATATTCAACTTTGTACCCACAAATATGTATAATCAATTATGTTTCAATTTTTAAAAAAAGAAAAAAGAAAAAACCAAACTTCTTTTCTTGTTATTTAACAATTAATTTTTTTTTTTAAAGATAGAGTTTGATTAACCTGTCTTATCTTTTTATACAAAGGCATTCCATGGGCCTTTATTCTATAGGCCAACTAGTCTTAATCCAATCAATTGTGGGGGAAGGGGTGAATACAGAACTGCAGGATTACATGACCCAAAACATAACCACTTCCACTCAAAAAGGCTGTAGGGAATGTAGTTCCCCTTACTGTAATACTTCTCGGTCTTGGATGCACATTAGAATAATCTGAGGAACTTTAAAAAATCTCAGTGCCTAAGCCCCACAACAATTAATTCAGAATCTCAGGGTTGGACCCAGGCAACAATAGTAGATTAATCTTCCCAGATGATTCCAATTTGCAGCCAACATTGAAAACCATTTGTAAAATTTGGGCATAGCAGTGGACATGTCTGTATAAACAGCACCCCAAAACAAATACAAATCATAATTATGTTGGTTTTGCAATCACGGTTATCATAATTAAAACCAACTAACTCAAAGGATTATAAGCATAATAAATTGTATAATGTACATAAAATATTACTAGATAATCAAATGTTATTTGCTTCCTCTTCCATGCATGAGGCATATTTTCTTTAAAAATGTAATTCCCCGGGCTGGCCCGGTGGCGCACTGGATAGTGCACCGCTTGGGAAGCACGGCGGCGCTCCCACCGAGGGTTCGGATCCCACATACAGACCGGTTCCCGCTCACTGGCTGAGCAAGGCGCAGGAGCAACGCCGAGGGTTGCGATCCCGTTGCTGGTCCCGGTCCGGTACGGGGGCAACACTGAGGGTTGCGATCCGTTGCTGGACACGGAAAAAGAAAAAAAAAAATGTAATTCCGGGTATTAACAGATTTAAACTTCCCACCAGTCCCCTGGAATAAGAGTCTTATTGTTATTCCAGCTTAACAGATGATAAAACTAAAGCTTTTGTACGGGGGCAACACTGAGGGTTGCGATCCGTTGCCGGACACGGAAAAAGACAAAAAAAAATGTAATTCCGGGTATTAACAGATTTAAACTTCCCACCAGTCCCCTGGAATAAGAGTCTTATTGTTATTGCAGCTTAACAGATGATAAAACTAAAGCTTTTTTAAAAAAAAAAAAAAAAAAGAAAGAGAAAGAAAGAAAGAAAGAAAGAAAGAAAGAAAGAAAGAGAAAGAAAAGAAAAGCCTAAATAATTAGAAACAAAGCTGAGATTCAAACACAGGCTGTCCAACCCACACCCCAAATTCTTAACCATTCCACACAACCACCTCTCTAGAATAGCTACCTTCTCCTTGTTCTGAAAGAAAGACCAATATCTGTGTGCATACAGGATGGAAATGATGTCTGGAAAGGGAGAGAGTAATTTCTTCAGTGATGTGGTGTGGCATATGTGCTCTGGCATCCTGGTAATTGTCCAGCTTTTCCCTCAAGCCATGTTGTCAATTGCAGCCAGCTCAGTCCTGTCTTAGAAGGTCACAGTGCAATTCTTCAAAGGTGGTAGTAGATTTCTGAAAAATCACCAAAACGTGCTTATTTTTTTCATATGCAATTCTTCCCTACATAAGCAACATAGTCTGTACTTTCATAGACTAAGGAATGTAAGAGATAAAACCTATAGGGCCAGCCCGGTGGCGCACTGGAGAGTGCGCCGTCTGGGAGCGCGGCGGCGCTCCCGCCGAGGGTTCAGATCCCATGTGGAGACCGGTTCCCACTCACTGGTTGAGCACAGTGCGGGCGCAACACCGAGGGTTGCGATCCCATTACCGGTCAGTAAAAAAGACAAAAAGGAAAGAAAAAAAAAAAAAAACCTATAAATAACCATTTCCAATTAACCTTTCTCTACCCTCCCTGTCTTTTAATTTGATCCAAGTTATCTCTCCTACAGAAGCCAATTACAATTGTCACTTGATTTTTCAGCTATATCTCTTTTCTTGTTTATACTACTTCTGCTATCTTGTCCTAGTTAATTCCTGCAAGCTCCCTTGATAAATTCATTAGCCAGGATGGTTTCAATTTATCTAAATTCTATTTGTACTTCTTTGCATCTCTTCAACACTCTCATCCCTGTATAACCCTTCAGCTTAAAACACAGAAAAGATGTCCACCAAGACTCAGATATGGATTTAAGAGTCAGAATTAGAACAAGCCCAAGTCCTAAAATTTGTTTGTCTTTGGCATACTGCACTTAATCTTTTTAGTTTCTAGGATCTCTCATTATTCAGACCTTTTCATTTTCTTCTTTCACTATCAAAATGTGACCATCTCATTCTAAAGCCACCTGGTTCTCTGCTAAATAACAATAATCTCCTCTTGTCCACATTATCATCTTACCCCTTCCAACTAGATCATTCCCACTGGCATAGAAGCATCTTCAAATACTTCACATCTTTAAGAAAAACTTCCTTGAGCCCATATTATCCTAAAGTTACAATTCCATTTTTTGGACACCCCTTGCAATAAAGTTAATCTAGATATTTGTCAATAGTCACTGTCTCTACTCCCTCACCACCTAGTCTCTCTGAAACTGACTTTCATCCCCACCACTCCACTGAAACAGCTCTTCTCAAAATAACCAACTCCTTCCTCCTTGCCAAAGTCAAAGAGCAGTTCCCTGACTTTATCTTCCTGAGTCTCTGCACAGCATTCTACAGCATTATTACTGCCTCTTTTCTTTTTTTTTTTTTTTTTATTTTGTCAATATACAATGTGGTTGATTATTATGACCCATCACCGAAACCTCCCTCCCTCCTCCCTCTCCCCCCTCCCACCCAAGAATGTCCTTTCCGTTTGCTTGTTGTAACACCTTCAAAGAAATTATAGTTGTTATATCTTCTTCCCCCCTCTCCCCGGTTTTTTGTGTGTGTGTGTGCCATTAATATTTGTATTTTCACAATATTTTTATTTTTATGATTGCTATTTGCAAATATCTTCCTTGATTATACCTGTGAACTAAGTTATATGCAAATAGCAGTAATGTTATATAGGTCAACTTGTCTATTTCTCTCCTAAAATAATATACTATTTTATTTTATTTTTTTTTAGCTCCCACCAATAAGTGAGAACATGTGGTATTTCTTTTTCTCTGCCTGACTCGTTTCACTCATTATTATTCTCTCAAGGTCCATCCATGTTGTTGCAAATGGCAGTATCTCATTAGTTTTTATAGCTGAGTAGTATTCCATTGTGTAGATATACCACATTTTCCGTATCCACTCATCCGATGATGGACATTTGGGTTGATTCCAGCTCTTGGCTATTGTGAAGAGTGCTGCAATGAACATTGGGGAACAGGTATACCTTCGACTTGATGATTTCCATTCCTTTGGGTACATTCCCAGCAGTGGGATAGCTGGGTCATATGGTAGATCTATCTTCAACTGTTTGAGGAACGTCCATACCATTTTCCACAGAGGCTGCACCATTTTGTACTGCCTCTTTTCTGAAGCACATTTTTATCTTGACTTTCTATGGCACTAGACTATATTTTCTTCCATTGATTGTTCCTTCATAATTTCCTTTCTTGGATCTTCCTCTTCTGCCTCACTTCTGAGTTTTATTCCTCACCCATATGTATACTCTATTGAAATTCTCTCCCAAAGGCAATATCATGTAGTCACATGACAATGAACAAAATCTAGGTGCTAAGCATTCCCAAATTTGCATCTCTCACCCTGACTTCTCTCCCAGTTCAAACCTGCATGTCTACTTGCAAACCTACAGACTGTCTGTTTAATGTGTTTTGTTATCTTTAATAGGCATTTCAAATTTAATATGTCCAAAACAGAACTCTTGATTTTCAGGTACAAAACCTGATCCTGTGCAAGCTCCTCTGCCTGCTTGACCATTGCTCTTGATTCCTTGATTCTATTGTCCTTCACCTTTATCCTTGATTTGTCGCCTTCATTTCCTTTATCTCCCTGCTCCACCCGCATATGTCATTTATCAATCCACTAGCTGATACTTTGGGTTCTACCTCGAAAATACATTCCAAATTCAGCCATCTCTCACTATTTCCATTGCTATCACTTTAGCCCAAGTCATTGCCAGTTTTCCCTAGGTTAAGTGTAATAACCTCCTAAATTGTCTCCCTTTTTTTTTTTCCTGTTTTTTTTTCCTTTCTTTTTGTCTTTTTTTTTTTTACTAACCGGTAATGGGATCGCAACCCTCGGTGTCGTGCCCGTACCGGGGACCAGCAACGGGATCGCAACCCTCGGTGTTGCGCCCGCACCGCGCTCAGCCAGTGAGTGGGAACCGGTCTCCACATGGGATCCGAACCCTCGGCTGGAGCGCCACTGCACTCCCAAGCGGCACACTCTCCAGTGCGCCACTGGGCCGGCCCATAAATTGTCTCCCTTTTAACCTTGCTTTTTCTTACAATCTATTCTCCATTCAGTAGATAGATCAAAAATAAATCAATATCTCTCCCCTGACAAAATATTCAGTGGCATTTAATTATACTTGACATAACATCCAACACTTTGCCTATATTTCCAATGGTCTGATCTCTGTCATGGCATTTATGGTTTCCTCCCTAACATGTATTCTTTCTTCAAATGATTAGCCTAAACCAGTGGTTCTCAAACTTGGGTGTCAAATGGCTGATTCTAGGACTGGGACAGAAAATATACAAGATGAGCCTTGAGCATCTTGTAGAGCCATAAAGTGAGGAAGTTCTAACACACGCATGCACGCGTGTGCACACACACATACACTGATGGGAGTATGTCAAAGGGGCACAGGAGCCAACTCAAAGAACTCCCAATGAGCAAAGCTTGAATTATTTGAGCAACAAAATAAAGTAGTATTGGATTATAACCCCAAGTATAAAGTTAATGAGTTCATACTGATATAAATAAATGCCTGAATAAATTAATAATTGGGGAAAAGAAACAAATCTCTCATGCAGAAGAATTCCAAACAAATTATGTAGAAACTCTACCCTAAAGGAGAAGTCTGACAAACAGCACTTCAGCCAGGTGATCAAGGTCAGGATCAACAGTCATAAATCACGGTGATAGTATGTACCCTTGATGAAAGTGGCACTCTAATTCTGCAGTCTTCTTCCCAGAAACCCATAACCCTAGTCTAATCATGAGAAAAACATTAGACAAATTCTGCTAGAGGGGCATCATATGATATACCTGACCGGTACTCTCCAAAATTGTCAAAGTTATCGAAACAAGAAAATTTGAGAAACTATCACATCAAAGGAGACACAACTGAATGTAATGCAATATCCTGGATGGTATCCTGGAACAGAAAGAGGATATTAGGTAAAAATAAGAAAATCTGAATAAACTAAAAACTTTAGTTAATAATAATATATCAAAGTCATTTTATTAATTAAAATGAATGTGGCATACCAATGTAAAATGTTAATAAGGGGGAAATTGGAGGGTGGTATACGGGAATTCTTTATACTACGTTCAATTTTATGTAAATCTAAAACAGTTCTAAAAAAATAACGCTTATTTTTTAAGTTAAAAAAACATGAAAAATAGAGACAAACTTTGGGGACGTTACAGACGTTCTGAAAAGACATTGAACCACTCCAGGGCTTGAAATGGAAGTTTGAGTCAATCTTATTCAAATCGCAGGTGGCTTCTGATTTACACCACAAACTTACTAAGACTAGGCACTGCTTTAAAGTTCTAGATATAAATAAAAATCTACTGCCTTCTCTCCTCCTCCCTAAAGGCATAGCAAAATTGGTCTGAGATTCCCCAGACTGTTTGCCTCAAGAAATTCTGATAACTTCTCTCTCTGACTTTCTCAAACTTAGGTCTGTCATAATTGTCAATAGATCTCACAAGTTTATGCCTTATTCCTACCTTGAATATATACCTAAAAGTAAAATAAGTAAATAAATAAATAAATAAAACTCCTACTGCACATCAGAATCACCTGGGGAGCATCTTGCATTTCCACCAAGTTCCCAGGTAATTCTAATGCTGCTGTTCCAAGGACTGCACCTTGAGAACCACTAAGCAAAACTAGACACGGTAACTCTCTATTCTTACCAATATTTTCTTAAGAGTGGGAAGGAGATCTAAACACAGACAATGATAATTGAGAGGAAATTAGATGAATTGCTTCTGGAAACACCTCCCCCATCCTAAAAAGAAGGCACAAGTCTGTTTCTTCTCCTGCAGGTATCATGCTTGAATATAATACCTAAACCAATTGCAACCAATCTGAGACCATGAAGGAAACTGCCAAAAGATGGCACAGCAAAGAGATGAAATAAATTTGCATCTTTGATCATGTCCTTGAACTACTGAATCAACCAACCAATGTAAGATAAAATACTTCCTTATTGCCTAAGCCAATTTGAGTCATGGTTCTTCGTTTCTTATAGCCAAGATCATTCTGAGACTACCTACCACTCAGGTCCATCCCTTTCCACTCACCCTATCATTTACTAGCTCCAGCCATACTGGCTATTATGGGTCAAATGTATTCCCCAAAAATTTATATATTGGAAACTTGATTTCCATTGTAACAGTGTTATGAGGATGAGAAATCCAATTATGGTATTTGAAAGGAGGGGCCTTTAAGAGGTGATTAGATTGTGAGGACTGTGCCCTCATGAATGGATCGATTCATTCATGGAGTAATGGGCATGGTTCTGATGGTTTTATAAGGAGAGCAAGGGACAACGTTAGCCAGACCATTTCTCTCGCCATATGATACCATGCTTTGCTGGGGAGAGTCACCATCAAGAACAAAGCCCTCACCAGATGTGCCCCCTGAACCATAGACTTCCCAGCCTCCAAAACTGTAAGAAATAAATTTCATTTCTTTATACATTACCTAGTTTCAAGTATTCTGTTATTAACAACAGAAATAGACTGTTTCTGTTACAGTGGTTTTCAGTTTCTGAAACCAACAAAGTTCATAATACATGAGGATCTGTCATTGACAGTCCCTCTGCCTGGACACTCTGCCCCCTTCTTCTTGTCACTGGGGTCTGAGCTCAAATGTCACCTCTTCAAAGATATCTTCCCATGCCACCCAATCCAAAGTAGTGTTTTCCACACCACCTCTAATACTCTTTATCCTATTATCCCATTTTGTTTTCTTCAGAGCATTTACATCCTAAATTATGTCACAGCATTTATACATTTGCTGACTTCCTTGTTCCTTTTCAGCCACTACCACACCCCTCTCTTTCTACAACGAGAACTGTGACCATCTCTTTGCTTTTTTAATGTTCATATCTCAAGTGCCTAGAAGAGTGCCTGAGAATATAGTGGATGCTTAACAAATATTTGTTTAATGAATGCATTAACCTTAAATAGCTAGCCTATGCTCATTTTTAAATAAATTTGGACTTTGTTCAAATATGAGAATTTCAGAAGGATTGTTGAAAGAATATATTTAAAGGCATATCTCAAAGATTTCTTTCAAAAAGAAATTACTCCATGCAGAGAACCATATATTACATCTACACATTGTGAACCCAGACTCTCAATAAGAGATCAAGCCAGCTGTCATCCAAACTCCTGATGTATAAAGACAGTTTTCAACAGATGCATATATCAGGCTACAGCAACACCAGCAATGAAAAGATGGCAACTTTCCAAAGTCAAAAGTCACCCATAGCAGAGAAAATACCCTTTCTCCGGGCAAGGGAGCTTCCTGGTAATAAAACATGATAAGGGATTAGTTCATCCATTTGTAAGTTTTAAACAGTGGTGTATGCTTCAGTATAAGTCCCTGTGCACTCACTTAACTGGGCCCAGCAAGTCAATTTAGTTTCCTAAAAGAGGTAAAAGATATAGGCTTAGAAAGGAGTGTGGGTAAGGGGAATTGAAAAGCATGTTTCCCATTTGTTCTTCAGGGAAAATCTCCATCCAAAGGGCACCCTCAGGAGCATCTGGTGCACAGTGGTGGGATAATTTATTTCTTCTTCCAACATCTGCTAGTTTCCTGTTCTCTGGATTGATTGTCTACTGAATCTACTTACAGGAAACCCCCTACCTGCCTCCTTCTGGGACATCATCATACAGGCCAAACAGTCTTTCCCCATATTGTGCTTTTATCCTACTTTTACAATTGGAAAAGTCTCTTTATCAAGGCCAGGCAGGTTTGATGAATGATCAGAACCCATAGCTACTGATCAGGTAGGATTTACAGTTGAGAGACAATGCCTTTAACTCCGCAAATACTTTCCCTGCCATTGCCCATGATTGAACTTCACCAAAAAAAGGACAGAATCCTTTAAAATTGAATAATTCGTATTTTACATGATGTTAATGTCCCAACTTACTTGAAGTGTCTGTTGAATGTGAATTATTTGAATAATTGTTTTAATAAAGAGGCAGGAGAAAGTTCCTGTAGGGGGTATATCCAGTCACTGAAAGTGCACTGTCAGGTCCTCTCTATTCGAGTTACCTACTTCATGTTTATAACAAGTTTCAACCCAACAGGGTTTGCTATCTGCAGCCTTAAACTGGTTGACTATTCAGAAGAAGAATTTTGTTTGGTTTTTGTTTTTTCTAAAAATTATTTTTTAAGCCCAGGGAATATCTTTTCAGCCTCCTTCTCTAAGAAGAAAAAAGAAAAGAGCACCCACTCTCCCATTTACCATCCAAATAAACCACAGTATGCATTGAGAGGTGAGAAGTTATAAAGCCCAAAGCACAGGGCTATCAGACATTATTTTGTTCAGAACTGTAACAGTGGGGAATACGAATTCCACTATTGCTGCATTATTATTCATGCATAGGTTCATAGAATAACCAATTATAAAAGGCTTCTTAAACTAGTTTTGATTAATAAATCACTCTGACCTGAATTTTCTTCTATTTTTATTTGATCCTGATTCCTACAATCATACTTACATTATTCTTGTTTGTTCTTTGTCTCTGATTTGTCAATCGATTTTGGACTGCTTGCCTGGTTTCTGCTATTAATTATTCTGTTTCCTTATCTGCCTGATTGCTCTATTAAGACTTAACAAGAGAAAAGTCAAAAAATCATTTACAAATATTAGTCTTATGTTAATTTATAATTAGACTATCAGGGTATGCCTTCACTTGTGTCTTTGTAGTTATCAAGCACTTAGGTATCAACCCTTATGCTCGGCACCACAGGGAAAAATAAAAATGAAAACAGTTCCTACCCATTATGTCAGTTGCAGCATTGTAAGAAATGCATTAAAACAAGTGTTATATGAGGCAGAAAGAGGTAAATCTACCTCATAGGTTCTGTGGGATGACACAGGTAGAATACACCAGAGAAAATAGAAACTAGATTAAAAAGAAACGGCTCGTTAGGAAACATGATGTACTGAATTTCAGTGGCAAGAAAATACACACCTACAAGAAAAACACAAACTGGAGAGTGGAAGGATGCTGCAGAGCATTTACTTTTAGGAAAAATGTGGGGGTCAGGGAATAAACGATTGCAAAATGGTACAAGACGCCACATGCCGGATTGAGAACATACATGATTTATTACACCTGGATACAGATTATAAACTTTATGGGCAAAAGTTACACAAGTGATGTAGGAGATAAACAATCAAGACATCTCATTTGGTCAATTCCTATCTGAGAAATCCTGGACTTTCTTTCCAAAATTGGTTTTTCTCTGAAAGTATAGAAAGAAACCTGTGGAAACTGCTTCCCTACCAGGGAATAGAGATGGCCGAATGAAAACGTCAAAACTTTGAAGAAAATTAACCACATAATTTTGGATTTTTTTTTTCCTTTTTGTCTTTTTTCGTGTCCGGCAACGGATCGCAACCCTCAGTGTCGTGCCCGTACCGGACCGGGACCGGCAATGGGATCGCAACTCTCGGCGCTGCGCCGGCCCCTCACTCAGCCAGTGAGCGGGAACGGTCTATATGTGGGATCCAAACCCTCGGCGGGAGCGCCCCCAAACTCCCAAGCAGCGCACTGTAGCAGTGCGCCACTGGGCCGGCCCCATAATTTTGGATTTTGCAATAGCTGGAAAAAGGGGAAATTGGCCCAGTCAATAATACACACTATCTGAGAAGCCAAATTCCAAGACATTCAGAAGAAAAGTAATATAGGTAATATTGATTCCATACTCTGGTGTTCCAAAAGGAAAGTGATTCACAAAATTGGAAGGTTTTTAAAATAATTTTTATTAAATAGCATCAAATTCTGATTCAAAGGATAGAAATGTACTCAAATAAGTGTTACATGGGATGGATTTCAAAATGAGAATAAGTTAGGAGAGAAGGCTATGTGAAGAGAGACTGGGTGTAGGTGCCCAGCAGGTTCTCTGGCAAGCTCAGATTTCTAAAAAATGTACAGAAGTTGGAAATCAGATGCATTATGCCAATTACCTTGTTCTTATCATCACACATTGTATACCTGTTTTGAAATATAACTCTGTACCCCTTTGAAGACTCGCATGGCATTTTGTCAGCTTGCCTTTTGTCCGGTTTATGTCCCAGGAATATCTTTCTCAAGAACCTGGGAGATATCTCTTTGAAATGCAAATATCAAGGGAGATAGCCCCCTTTATCCCAGTTTCTATGGGAGGGTAGGAGCCTAACTTCGATGTGCTCCTTGCTCCAAGTTGCGAAACTACCTCCTGTCACAAAGAGATGAGTCTGTTTTTTCTCCAGGTAAATTTAATTAGCTAACACACATGTTCACTCCAATTGCCAGGTGAAGTTTGGATGAATCATGTGCAGCAAATGGTGTTGTCAAGTCCTCTTACTTGAGGACCAGTTATTATTTGTCTTGAAAACATGTATGTAATGGGTTGTATCTGCTTGGCTATATGAGAGTGAAATTTCTTTCTGTCTTTGCAATCCCTTAGTGGATTGCCTATGATGTGCACCACATTCTGATTTAAAGCTCATTCAGCTAAAAAAGAAAAGTGTTTAATTTTTACTACCTTTAGGAGACTTCTGGGTTTGTAGAAGATTTTGTTTTTAATGTATTTCTCCAACAGGTGCCAATCACTTTTTTCATCCTGACTTATTGAAAATTAACGTCTTCAAACCTACTTTATGGCAGGATGCATAAGACAAGTTTATGCCTGTAGGGAAAGAGGTAAACTTACAGTATGCTCAGTTTGGGAGTGTTGGTGTATCCAATCTCAGCAGCTGACATTTTCAAAGCTGTATTTGTTATTGTTGTACTAAAATTTTTGAGAACAGTTTTTTTTTCCTTGATTCCAACTAAGTAAAAGTTAGAATTGACCTTTAGTTGAGTTTCTGCCCTAAAAAAGATTGTAATCACTTAATAATGTTGAAATGACATCTGAAAATTTTTCCAAATGGAAAAAATAGCATTTCAGGTATTTTCACTGGTATATCTGAATACTAAATATTTGCAGTCTACATAACAGAAGAGTCATTGTGTTCTACTAAAATCACCATCTTTTTATAACAAAGCATTTCATTAGAGGTTATGAAAACCATGGAAACCATTTGGCAACATATTTTCTCCCACCAGCTGCCACAAATTGATAGTAATTGGCCTTTGACAGATATTTGCTGGCAAAAGTGATGTGTCTTCCCAAAAGGTAGAAACTAACAGTCATATTAGTCATGTTCTCATGCATGGATAAAAGCAAAACAAAGACGGCCATGTGGTGATGGATATACAGGAAACAGAGTTATGGAGGCCTATGTTCTCTGCAGTCAGAAACCAGCATGTTTTACAAATGCAGAGTTAAAATTGTCAGAGATGTCATTACTTTGCTAAGAAAAAGAATATGGATGACACATGAGTTTCATGTCATAAGGCAACTTTAATTTGGAGTGATTGATTCAAGACTTTGAGAGTGTGTCTGTCATGAGTGTAGGAGGAAGGAGAGGCAGCCATGGGTCACATATTTGCTCTTCCTGATCTAAAATCTCCTTTTGTACTTCATGCCTTGGTTAGACCTGTTGACAGGGTGTAAGCTGTCCTGGCCTACGAGAGAGCTGAGAAATGACTGCAACTAGTTAGATGGAGAATTCAGAAACAGGCTATAGCATGAGGGATGACTGGTCAGTTTTGACCATAAGAACCTAACTCACACAAAGCCATAACTTGGGAAGATTGGGAAGAAGACATCTGTTCAACAGTTCTCTAAGCTTAAGAGTTGAAAGGCTTGGCTTGGACAGAAAAAACATAATCCAACTAACATCTAAGAAAGCCAAAGAGGAAAAAAAGAAAGAAAGAAAAAGTGAGTACTGATTAGGGCCATGATAACCAGTGATCATCTGGGACATTTTTGAAGGAGTCATACCTCTTCTTGCTGGTTGGTTTTAGTTTTTCCTTCAAATGCCAGTTTCCCCAAATATTGAATTCTAGACCTGGAAAGTATCTTGAAACTATGGAATACAACTCCCTCATTTTCCAGGAAAAGAAGGCAAGTGAGGCCAAGAAGGATAAATTGTTTAAGGTCACACAGCAGCTAAGTGACAAGGCCAGGTCTAAAAGCCCTAAGGCCAGAAGAGTCTGGTGCTTTTTTCATTTCATCATTCTGTGAAACTGAACCTCCTTGTTCTACTCACTCCATCCGGAGTTCCTTTCTCAGGCAAATCCTCACCTCATGAGAGGACCCTAGCAGGCCCTAGCACCTGGACTTAAAGATTTGTCTTAAGTGAACATATCTGAGCATACAAACCTACCTGGCTGAACCCCAAGGGCTTCTTCCATGATTCTTGTAAGAATTAGGTACCTACCATCTCCCCAGATCCTTTTTGTTGATACCCACGGAAGACTAGATTAGGCTTCTACTCTGGGAAAAGGCTTCATTCCACACCTACCGTGTGATGCCAAACCCACAAACATTTGGTTCCCCCCACAAGAGAACTCTCCATTCCTTGAGGCCTTTTCACCAGATCCTCAATTATAATCTCCCATGAGTCCACATCTGCTATTCCTGAATGCCATTGAACATAGAGAAAATATGGTGCTCTTATCACCTGTTATGATTGTGTTTCCTCTTCATTCTTAATGACGATGACTAAAGTAAACTCACATGACGTGGCACCCAAATTTTAAGTCAAGACCCATTAAATGGAGAGTAGTGGTCAATACTGGAAACCCAATATAGACTTAACCCTTCTCCAAGACTGATAGGAGTGCTTTTGGGCTGAGTTTCACAAACTCTTCTTCCATCAATTGTAGCTTCTAATCAACCTGAGGACTCATAGGATTTGTGCTCTAGAGCTCATTTCTAAACATTAGGATGGACAAGGGATTAATATCCAAGATATACAAGGAACTCTAATCAACAGTAAAAGAAACAAGTAACTCAATTAAAAAATGGACAAAGGAGCTGAAAAGACATTTCTCAAAAGAAGACTTACAAATGGCCAATGGTATATGAGAAAAATTCTCAACATCACTAAGCATCAGAGAAATGCAAATCAAAACCATACTGATATATCATCTCACTCCGGATAGACTGGCTACTATCAAGACAGAATAACAAATGCTGGCAAGGATGTGAAGAAAGGAGAACTCTTCTACACTGATGGTTGGACTGTAACTTAGTGCAGCCATTATGGAAAACAGTATGGAGGTTTCTCAAACGATTACAGATAGATCCAGCAATCCCACTTCTGGGTATATACCCAAAGGAATGGAAATCATCATGTGGAAGAGATACCTGTACTCCCGTGTTTACAATAGTCAAGAGTAGGAACCAACCTAAATGTTCATCAATGGACAACTGAATAAGGAAAATGTGGTATACATACACAATAGAATACTACTCTTCCATAAAAAAGAATGAAATTCTGCCGTTCACAACAACATGGGTGAGCTTAGAGAAAAATATGGTCAGTGAAGTAAGCCAGGCACAGAAAGAAAAATACCACATGTCCTCACTTATAAGTGGGAGCTAAAAAATAAATAAATAAAAGAGAAACAAACAAATAAAAAACAAAAATCTGAATAATGCATTGAAATTTCAAAAGGAGAG
This sequence comes from Galeopterus variegatus, assembly GCF_000696425.1. Taxonomy (NCBI): domain Eukaryota; kingdom Metazoa; phylum Chordata; class Mammalia; order Dermoptera; family Cynocephalidae; genus Galeopterus; species Galeopterus variegatus. The sequence continues at coordinate 95,839 of NW_007728442.1, read as the reverse complement.
AACAGAACTGTGGTTATTGGAGACGAGAAAGGGGGCGGGAGGGCAGCAAAAATTGGTTAAGGGTCACCAAGAATGATTATGTTTTATAAAGATGAGTATACTAATTATCCTGATTTGATCATCATGTATTGTATACAGGTATTGATATTCAACTCTGTACCCCACAAATATGTATAATCAATTATGTTTCAATTTTAAAAAAGAAAAAATATTAGAATGAAAGAAAAACTTCAGATCATGCCACTCCTCTCTCTGGTCATGTTCTGGGATCAGTCCCAGAGAGACCATTTTATAAATCTTCCGATGCTTTACATTTGTAAAATGTTTATTCTCCTCCAAGCTTATCTAAGATACAATACTATGAACCTCTTATCATATTGCCCATATATAGAATATTCTACAGTACCACCATGATAATATAGCCAGTTAAAATGCCATTATTACTTCTCAATTTATGTTGGCAACTAAGATACTGTGTGATTTTGGTGCACACAAAGACACCAACACCCACGTAAATAATGTCAGCAGTGGGGACTCTCCTGGAAGGTGGACATTTTTAAGATCTCATGACACAATATTCCAGATAGCAAAGTTTCCTCCACCTCTATTAGAGCCTCCTCAAGGTGGGTAATATTTTCTCAGAGCCCTAACAGAGGCATACTCACAGCATGGTATTCTCTAGTATACAGCAAGCCAAGACCCTGGGGGCCCTCTACCAAGCACCGGCATCACAGCATCAGAACATCTTATCTTCCTAAGTCCACCCTGCAAGAGAGCATCAGAGAGCAGAAGCAGCTGCAGGACTGTGGTAAAGAATTACAGGCAAACAGCTCTTCTACAGAGGCTAACAGCCAGCAAGCTGATAAAATCTTTGATCTTTCTCATTTTTCAAGGTCATTTTGAAATGAAGAGACCAGGAAATTCCTAGAGATTGGGAGAGTAGGGAAAGTCTTTCTTTTGCCCTTGTAGCCTATTAATAGTAGTCCAGACATTTTACTCCAAAATTGCAGGTTATATTGAGGGAAACAAATGGCCTTTTACTTTTTTGTGCAGTTTGTTAAGAAGAGGGACCCAGGACCATTTTCTATATGCCTACAAGTCCTGAGAAGCAGCAAAGAAAGACTACCTAAAGGGAGTACCGTGAGAAAGCAGCCATGACAGAAATAACAACAAAAGCATGGGTGATAAGACCCATTTACAGGCTGGGAACTTAAAGTCACAGTAGCAGGAGGAAGAGCAAAGAGAACAGGAGAACACACCTCCCCCAAGTAAAGATAGAGCGGGCAAAAACTGCCCAAAAGAAAAGAGCACAACAAGAACAAGTTCAAGCAATGAGTTTTGCAGGGAGGTCAGCAAAGACACAGACACAAAGAGATTACAGGGGGCTGCTGTAAACCCCTTGCAAGACCCACAGAAAAATGACAGAAAAGTAGGCATTAAGGCAGCTACATCGATGCTGGGCTGGCCAAAAGGTATTCTTGGTCCCTTGTGGCTGATGGAAACCCATAGCTGTGGTCCCAGCAGCACACAGCAGTACAGCCAGAGCCATCACATGGAGCAAGTCCCAGCAGCACACAGCAGTATGGCCAGAGCCATCACATGGAGCAAGTCCCAGCAGCACACAGCAGTATAGCCAGAACCATCACATGGAGCCAAGAGCACATCACAGGGAGCACCTTAATGAAGAGAACTTCTCTGATTGGTGGAGTCCTTGATTGCTGCCAGTTTTACCTCATTCCTTCCCTTCTTCTAAAACAGAGGTCTGCAAAGTATGGTCGCATGTGGGCCAAATCCAGCCAGCTGCCTGGTTTTGTAAATAAAGCTTTATTGATGCACAGCCACACCCCTTTGTCTACACATCCTCTCTGGCTGCTTTCTCACGATAATGACAGAGTTGAGTAATTGCAACCATCAGTACACTTTCCCCATTACTTGCATCCTTTCTCCTCCTTGTCTTCCCTCCTTCCCTTTTTAGGGCTATTATCTAGCCATTGTCTTAACCCCAGAAAGTGTCTGGCTCCCCATCTAAACAGGTAGTCCAGGCTGGCCTGGCGGCAGCGCCCCCACCGAGGGTTCGGATCCCACATACAGACCGGCCGCTCACTGGCTGAGCGAGGTGTGGGCCACTCACTGGCTGAGCGAGGTGCGGGTGCAACACCGAGGGTTGCAATCCCGTTGCCGGTCCTGGTCCGGTACGGGCGCAACACTGAGGGTTGCGATCCA
>NW_007728442.1:90197-93080 GCF_000696425.1 Galeopterus variegatus | reverse complement strand
AAAAAGAAAAAAAAAAAAAAAACAGGTAATCCAGAACCCAGCTGCCACTAGTGGTTCATTCTAGTTTTGTTTTGGAGTTTGGGGAATTTTTGTTGTTATGGTTTTCGTCCCATTGGACTTATTAAAAACTTTGCTTTTGGTAGCAAGTCAAATAATACAGAGGTGTCTAAAGAAAGGGTTAAGAATCTCCTCCTTCCTTCCGTTCTACCTCTTGAAGTAATTGATGTTAATATTTTAGTCCTTCCACACTTTTTTCAAGGGGTGGCTTTTTTAAAGTCTATTATTAAAATAGGATTGAAAGGAAAAAATATTTAATATTTAATAATCAGAGCACATTAAGTCACTCAAGAAATATTTTTTAATACCTCTATGTTTCAAGCATTGTGTTAAGTGCTGAAGAATCAACTTAAAATTCTCTAGTACAGATACCAAAATATTGAATATCTGTTGTTTATTTTCATAGAATGGTTAAAGATCCTCAACATACTTAATAAAGTGAAGACAATTTGCACACATCACCTAGCCAAACTAAGGATGGGTGACATTAGACACAGGAGGACTAATAATTGAAGACAATCCATTCCCCAAATCTAGAAAGAAAATCAACTCAAAATTTAGTGTATAAAAACAATGAATCAGTAGATATCTTCTTACACTCTTTGGTAGTCACTATTCATGTTTAGCAACAAGTCTGGTTCCATTCCAGCAGCTTTGTAGGATTGCAACTCTTCCACATCCTTGAAGGTAGGTAGCACTGCAACACTTACATGAGAGATAGGAAAGTAAAAAGGGAGAGATCTTTATTAGAAGGTGACGGAGTTTGGATGTGTTGTCGCCTCCAAAACTCATGTGGAAATTTGATCTCCAATGTGGCAGTGTTGGAAATTGATTGAGTCATAGGGGCGATCCCTCATGAATGGATTAATGTTCTCCTTGGGGGAGGGGGGAGTAATGAGTGAGTTCTCGCTCTATTAGTTCCCCTGAGAGCTTGTTGTTTATAGGGCCCTGGCACCTCCACGCTCTCTCTCTCTTGCTTCCTTTCTCTTGCTTCCTCTCGCCATGTGATCTGCTTGTACCCGCCGGCTGCCTGCCACTTTCTGTCATGAGTACAAGCAGCCTGAGGCCCACACCAGATGCAGCTGTCCCAGAAACATAAGCAAATAAACCTCTCTTCTTTATAAATTACCCAGTCTCGGGTAATTCTGTTATAGCAACACAAATGGACTAATACAGAAGGCTTAGGCATGAGTTGAGGCATAAAGTAAAGAGGACCTTAATTAAGCATAAATACAGTTAATATAGTAGAACATGTGGCTACTAGAAATGTTAAACTTGGTGCTGATAGGGTAAGACAAATGTCCAGGTTTCTGGCCTGAGTAATTGGGTGGAGATGGATCATACCATTCACTAAGAGCAAAAATAGAAGCGTAATTGTACAGAAGGACACTGGAGAGTTCAATTTGCAACAAAATGTGTTTGAGGGGCTACATGGAGATGTACAGAGGACAGATGGATATTGAAGTCTGGAACTCAGAAAAGAAGTCTACAGTGAAACTGTAGATTTGGGGTTACTTAGCAGATAACTAATAATTACAATCATAAGCTCAAATTACTTCTTTCAAAGAGAGATTCTAGAGCAGCACTGACCAATTGAAATTTCTACAATAGAAATGTTTTGTATCTACCCAGTCTAATACATAGCCAATACAAGTACAATACAATACAATACAAGCCACACGTGCCTCTTGAGCACTTGAAATATGCCTAGTATAACTGAGGAACTAAATGTTCAATTTTATTCAATTTTGATTCATTTCAATTTAAGTAGACACATGTAGCTAGTGGCTCCCACACTGTACAGCACAACTGTCATGTGAAAAGAGCAATGGACCATGACTGGGGTCTCAGGAAACACTGACAAGTACACTGTATATATGTGTATCCATACATATACCTATAGGAACACCGTGTGTCTGTGTATTAAAATAGAATACTTTCAACTTCTGCTTCCAGCCAAGATGGAGTAACAGAGACCACATTTACCCTCTGTGATGATTAATATTATATGTCATCTTGACTGAGCCACTGGATACCCAGATACCTGGTTAAATGTTACTTCTGGGTGTGTCTGTGAGAGTGTTTCTGGAAGAGATTAGCATCTGAATTTATGTACTGAGCAGAAAAGATTGTCCTGTCCAATGTGGGTGGGCATCACGCAATCCATTGAGGGCCTGAATAGAGCAAGAAGGCAGAGGAAATCAACTCTGCCTGACTGCTTGGGACAGCTACATCAATCTTCTCCTGCCCTTAGTGCTCATGGATTTCAGACCTTCAGACCCAGACTCCCAGACTGGAATAAACACCATCAGCTCTCAAGCTCTCAGGCCTTCAAACTATACCACCAGCTTTCCTGGGTCTCTAGCTTGCAGATAGTAAGACTATAAGACTTCTCAGGCTCCACAATCATGTGAGCCAATACCTTATAATAAATATCCTTGTATATTCATATGTGTGTGTGCTTGTGTGTGTATATATACTATATATATGAAGATATTTATTATAAGATATTGGTTCACATGATACGAAGACTGAAAAATCCTCCGACCTAACAATCTACCATCTGAGTACACACACACACACACACACACACACACTATTGGTTCAATTTCTCTGGAAAACCCTATTAATATACCCTCCCACTTGAAACAACTGAAAAAAAAGACAAAATAAACAACACTTTTCAAGACATTGGACCTCAGGCAATTAAGAACCGTGATCCCTAGAAACAAAACAAATGAAGTACTCTCTATGATTGCCCTAACTTACTGCTTAGAGAAAGTCTCCAGGCTGCCGTGCAAAAAGTGGAAACACATGGGCCGGCCC
>NW_007728442.1:88231-89425 GCF_000696425.1 Galeopterus variegatus | reverse complement strand
GAAAAAAAAAAAAAAAAAAAAAAAAAAAAAAAAAAAAAAGTGGAAACACATGCAGAGCCTGGATGACACTCTAAGTTGATGAGAGCTTGGAGATACCCAAAATTCACGGGGAAGAGTAGCAGAGAAGACAGAACTGCACCAAGAGAGACAGAGACAGTGACAGTCAGAGATAGAGACAGAGAGCAAGAGAACTCTGGAGATCTGCAAAGTGTCCTCCGTGAGTTTTAAGCTAAATACTAATCAGTGCATACATATAAAGAAACCTCCCAAAGCCAGGATAAGAGAGCTGAAAGGGTTAGAGAGAGCAATTCTTTGGACTCACATAGAGCCAGAATAGTTCCTATTTCCAACAGCTACATTGGAAAACCTCATAATTTCTGAAGCATCATGGAGAGTACTCAAAAGAGTTTGGCCTCAGTAGTGGGGAAAAAAAATTAGTCCTAGACCAATAGTTTTCAACCAAGGGCGATTTTGCCTCCCAGGGGACATTTGGCAGTGTCTGGAGGTATTTTAGGTTGTCAGAACTAGGGATATGCTACTGGCAATTAGGGAGTAAAGGCCAGAGATTCAGCTAAACATCCTACAATACACAAGATCGCCCTCTACAACAAAGACTTATCCAACCCAAGATGTCAATAGTGACAACGGTGAGAAGCCCTGCCCTAGGCTATGTTGCTCTCATCCCACTAACCAAAACTTAAAAGCAAGACCTGGAAGGAACACGCTGTTTCAGAAAAACTTAACTGCATCCCATGGCAAAGCTCAAGAATATTTCTTGGAATATAAAAATATTCACTACCCAAAAATTAAAATTCACAATGTCTGGCACCCAACCACAGATTATCAGGAATGCAAACAAGCAGGAAAATAGCATCCATAATGAAGAGAAAAATCCATAAATAAAACCAATTGAGAAATGAAACATAATAAATTAGGAGGTAAGGATATTAAAAGTTATAACTGTATTCCATTTGTTCAAGAAGCTAGAAGAAAGATTGAGAGTGTTAAATAGAGTCATGGAAGATATAAAAAAAAGACCCAAATAGAATTTCTAGAGATGACAACTATAATATCTAAGATAAAAAATAACTTAATGAGATTAACTGTAGATTGGATTTTGCAAAAGAAGAGATTAGTGAACTAGAAGATATAGCAGAAATGAAATTTTTTTAAAAAGCCTGATTTGATCATCCC
>NW_007728442.1:85625-87085 GCF_000696425.1 Galeopterus variegatus | reverse complement strand
CTCTGTTGTTTTGAGACACCCAGTTGGTGGTAATTTGTTATAGCAGCCCTACAAAACTAATACACCATGTATGCAGGACCTATAATGAATCAGCCAAAACTGTTTTCGCCACAATGAACCCAGTACTCTTCCCCCACCTTAAGGGTATAAAAATGTTGAAATTAAAAAGTGCAGGACTTGTTTAATGTGCTCTGAGCCTCATCCCCACTTCCCCTCCTTCTGTGTCTGATGAATGAATCGATGCAGAATGAGACTGTCTTCATGCCCTAGACGACATGTAATCTCTCACTCACCACCCCCACACCCAGACCAAAACCCACAAAGCTGGACTACTAGGGGATTGGATCAAAACGACAAGAAATAAAAATTTCTATTTTTTTTTTTTTTGTCTTTTTTTGAGATTGGCCACACGGCGCTCAGCCAGTGAGCGCACTGGCCATCCCTATATAGGATCTGAACCCGCAGCAGGAGCGCTGCTGCGCTCCCAGCGCCGCACTCTCCCGAGTGCACCACGGGCTCGGCCCAGAAATAAAAATTTCTAGGGAGGGATCTTCATATTCAAGACTCCTAAAAAACATTTCCCTCAAGTACAAGAGAAAGACTTGGCTGATAAAGCTCCTAAAAAGAGTGCCAGTCACTCAAGGAAAACTAAATTGTCAGGCAGCGCTGCTGTAGCCAGATGCGGCATTTAGAGGATCACAGAAGGAGAGTGGACCCAGATGGCCTCTGGCCACTCCCAGGACACATTGTCATTCACACCAGGCTGTGACGGAGAGTTTAGGAGCACAAAGACCCTTTAATTCTGAAAGAGAATTCAGTCATGGCCCCTGAGCACTGCAATGACAAAGACCTTGTGAACAGAGCACAAGCAGGAGCATGCACAGGAGGGAGGGAGGTCAAGAGAGAGGCCTCTGGCAGGTCCCTGGCAGCAACTGGGCTGCCTTAATTAGCTGCCTTTGTCGTGAGCCACCTATTTCACACACAGTTGCCCAGTGGAACATCTCACCTCTTAGTTCCCCTGTGTGTGTACAGAGTGTGCGTGTGTGTGTGTGTGTGTGTGTGTGTGTGTGCGTTGTCTGGGAAAAGGGGGTTTGTGACTGAATGCCTGTTTTCAAGATTTCCTAGGTTCAGGTGGGGTGAAACAAGCCTGGGTATGTAGCTGCAGCGTCAGCAGTGACTTGGAGCAGATCCACTGTCTGGTCTATTTTTAGCAATGATGCGCTATGACTTTGCACACTTCCCTAATATAATTGACGGCAGCAGGATCCCACTGGGAACAGAAACTACAGCAAAGGACTCTCTGCTTTCCAGATCATGCCATCTCATAGTTCCTTTGAACAAATTATGAAGCATTTCTAAACCTCTGAGACATTTCAAACACTTCATATTATTTTCCAGAATTTGAGGGGCAAAAGAAAAAATGATTCAATATATCAACACTAACTCTATATGGGAACTTT
>NW_007728442.1:70219-84981 GCF_000696425.1 Galeopterus variegatus | reverse complement strand
GCTCAGCCAGTGAGCGGGAACCGGTCTGTATGTGGGATCCGGACCCTCGGGCGGGAGCGCCGCCACGCTTCCCAAGCGGCGCACTTTATCCAGTGTGCCACCGGGCCGGCCCATATATGGGAACTTTTAACCAGTCCCTCCAGTCACCTTAAAATCTCGGAACTAAGTAAATAAATGCCAACCTAGTGCAAAATTATGATTAGTGTTCGCCAGAGCCAATAAAAAAGTGAAAATGGTGCTGTATTATCATGAATTTATTAGCCTTTTAGGCCCATTTTAAAGCTATAGGGAAGGTAGCTATTTTAATTTAATTATTTAAATAATATTAATGTCCTTTTATAAAGGGAAGCTGAATCACAGATATTGCAAGAATTCATACTAAGATTACTAAGAAATCATAGTTGCCCCACCAACTATAGCTATTTCCTCTTCAAAAATGTAAGAAAAGATTCCAGACAAGTTCAGGAACTCTTAAAATGTCAAATCTGACCCAAAAAAGCAAGTCTTTAATTCAATAAAACAATGAAAAACAGTTCAATGAATGATTAGAAAAAGCCTATAAGAATCATGGATTAATCATGAAAACTGAAAGAGACCTAAAGCTCAAGCGTGTTTGCTTACAGACAAGGAAACGATTTGCCTGCAAAGTTAAATGATTTGCCTGAGACCACATCCCATGTAAGTGACATCTCTTGAATTAATCGAGATCTTCTGAATATTCCTTACACTTTCTGAACTATATTGATGCTCGCTATGCCTGACTCTATTCTAGGTACTGTAGATACCACAAAAATGAATTAAACCCAACTATGGCTAACCAAGAGTTTAGCAGACCCTCTCTTGCTAGTATAGTGATCTTAGGGAAAGTATTCTAACCTATGACCTCCCTACTCCCAATGTATTACTGAAGTCAGATCACCAGAATCTGTAGAATCTAGGAATTGCTTTACTGATAGAACTAGATGCAGACCACCTCCTGTTTCTAAAAGTCCTCCTTGCTGGAACCCTCCCACTCAAGGCCAACCTAATGAACTGAGCTGTACTGATAGCCCCAGCATGAAGAAGAGAAGTTTGCCCTGGGTAAAGGAAGGCCAAGTCTGTAAATAAGAGGTAAGAAGAAGACTAATTTCATCTCATTTTGATTTCAAACGTTTCTTGATCTAGGTACTAGGAATATTAAGTTGAATAGTACACAGTCCCTGCCTTTAGAGATCTTAATTAAATTCAAATAGTCAAATAAATCAGGTGTGTATTAGTTTGTTTTTGTTGTTTATAACAAAATACATGGAACTGGGTATTTTATAAAGAGAATGAAATTTATTTCTTACAGTTTCTGAAGCTGGGAAGTCCAAAGTCCATCTGGTGGTGGTGACAGTGAACCAGAGGTCTCACATTGCCAGATGGTGGAAGCAGAGAGAGCAGAGCAGAGAGAGCAAGACAGACTCTCCTCTTCTTTTAAAGCCCTCAGAACCATGCTCCTGACCACCATTTTTAAATCCATTCACTAGGGCATGGTCCTACAATCCAATCACCTCTTCAATGCTCCACCTTTCAATTACCATAGTAGGATTTTCCAACCTCTTAACAATAACAGTGGGGGCTAAGTTTCTAATACATAAAACTTGGGGGACACAATTCAAGCTTCAGGGAGTTTTGGGGGACATAATTCAATCCACTGTAAGGTGCTATACCAAGAGGTAAGTAATAAGCCATCATCTGAGAAGATTTTCTGATGCTGAGCACAGAAGTTGATCTTCAAAAAAGAGTCAGATATGCATCCAAGAATACAATCAACAGAGTGAAAAAGCAAACTACAGAATTAGAGAAAATATTTTCAAAGCATATATGTGATAAAGAGTTAACACCCAGAATATACAAAGAATTCCTACAATTCAACAACAACAAATAACTCAATTTAAAAATGAGCAAAAGAGTTGAATAGATATTTCTCCAAAGATGGTATACAAATGGCTAACAAGCATATGAAAAGATGCTCAACATCATTAATCATTAGAGAAATGCAAATCAAAATCACAGTGAAATATCACCTCACCTCCTTTAGGGTGGCTGCTGTTTAAAAAAGAAAAGAAAGATAACAAACACTGGCAAGGATGCAGAGAGATTGGAACTCTTGCACACTATTGGTGGGAATTTAAGATGGCACAGCCACTATGGAAAACTATGGAGGCTCCTCAAAAAATTAAAAATAGAATTACTATATGATCCGACAATCTTGCTTCTGGGTATATATCCAAAATAATTGAAAGCAGAGTCTCAAAGAGATATTTGCACACTCATGTTCATAGCAACGCTACTCAAAATAGCCAAGAGATAGAGGCAATCCAAGTGTTCATTGATGGATAAACAAAATGTGGTATATACATACAATTGAATATTATTCAGCCTTAAAAAGGAAGGAAATTCTGACACATGCTACAATACGGCTGAACCTTGAGGGCATCATGCTAAGTGAAAATAAGCCAGTCACAAAAAGGCAAATACGGGCCGGCCCGGTGGCACACTGGAGAGTGCGCCGCTTGGGAGTGCGGCGGCGCTCCCGCCGAGAGATCAGATCCCATGTGGAGACCGGTTCCCACTCACTGGCTGAGCGCGGTGCGGGAGCAACACCAAGGGTTGCGATCCCGTTGCTGGTCCCGGGTGCGGGCGCGACACCAAGGGTTGCGATCCCGTTACCGGTCAGTAAAAAAGACAAAAAGGAAAAAAAAAACAAAAAACAAAAAGGCAAATACTACATAATAACACTTATATGAGGTATCTAAAGTAGTCAAATTTATATAAAAAGGCTGCCAGAGGCTGGGGAAAGGGGAAAATGGGAGTTATTATTTAATGGGTATAGAGTTTCAGTTTTGCAAGAAGAAAATGTTCTGGAGCTCTGTTGCACAATGATGCGAATATACTTACTACTGAACTGTACACTTAAAATGGTTTAGATGTTACATTTTATGTGTTTTTCACCACGATATTTTGGTGTGTCGTATGTAAATCTCTGAGGAGTAATATGCTCTCCTTATTTCTTCCCACCACCTACCATCAAACAAATGAAGTTGACCCCAAAATTGAGAAGATTGACCTCAAGAAGCAAATCCCTAATCTGACTTCATATTACTGGGGAATAAGCATTGGGAAAGAACTGTAGTCCCTGATAAGGTTGGAAAATCTTCAAAGTTTCCTGTGGGTTGGCCAGGAAGGGCAGCGAGTGTTTTAGACGAGTGGAAAAACATACTCTTAGAGAACAGGGACCCATGAGCATTGGGAAAGAACTGTAGTCCCTGATAAGGTTGGAAAATCTTCAAAGTTTCCTGTGGGTTGGCGAGGAAGGGCAGCGAGTGTTTTAGACGAGTGGAAAAACATACTCTTAGAGAACAGGGACCCATCAGATCAGCAGATGCCAGGCCGGAAGAGAGGCTTATACCCCTGCCAGTAGCAGCAAATCTGCAGACTTCCCAAGAGGGAAATCTTCCCTCACCAGTGTCCACAGACTGAAAAGAACATTCAATAATTGCTACCATGGGACTGCGGGATCCTATAATTTGTCTGTTAGAAGAGATACCATTTTGCCAAGTTCCTTTGCTTTTATAAGACTTCCTTCTGACGCACTGTGGCCTGCAAGTGAAAGAGCAAAGCTCTGGGCAACAGACAATGAAGAGAAAAGAACATGTTCTCTAGAGTCTTGGGTCCCAGCCATGTAATGTAAGCAAGTGACTTAAACTCTCTGAGACTCAGTATACACATAGAGAAAATGGGCATAGTAATGCCAACTCAAAGGGCTATTGCAAAGATGACAAGAGATAATACAGATAAAACTCCTGGCACAGTAGCTGCCTCAGAGTAGACACCCATTAAGTGCTGGGTCTCCACAGCCCCACAGACAGTCCAACTGGTAGAACTATGAGCATCAAAGGAACACTGCTTTGTCACTCCACAGCCATCTCTGGCACAGTTTTAGTTCCATTTAGAATGAGCCAGTTGCTAGTTACAAGATTCTTCTGATTTTTCTAGATTGTTGAAAAAATTTCATAAAAAATGTTGGTTAGGGGATCTTCCATGGGAGACTGGCTCCCTAACACGGTAACTGAAGCACAGAAGATGCTCGATGCATGTTTATTAGATAAAAACTACAAGGGTGTAATAAACGTTTTGACAGGTGAAAATTTTCAGGGACAGAAACAGTGCAAATCCCAACAGGATTTGAACAACGGATGTATAATACAAGACCTGTGGAAAATGAGAGCCTCCCGACACCTTGTTGATGTGTTTCTGTTTCTCTGTCCTTCAAGGCCTACATCAAGTCCCACCTTCCTTGCAAAGCCATCCCTGACCACGCTGGCCTACTTTGCTTCTCTCCCTCTGCCCCATTCCTCTGAGTCTCTAAGCTCTGTCTGGATACCTTGGTGACTGCCTTCAATTGAAACCCAAAATCTTCCCTCCTTTTAATTCAGGGAATGTTTATAATGAGGTTACCATATTTGTGCACTGAACACACACACACACAGAGTACAGTTTTTAAGAGACCTCTCCATTGATGCTGGATCCTACAGTCTAAAAATAGGTGCTAGAAAAAGAAAGGTCCCTCTCTCCTGGACACAAGAGAGCACAGAACATGAAGAATTTAAGTTAAGAAGGTATAATCCTAAACTTAAGATGGAACAGTACAAACTGAGCCGTGGAAAGCATTTTGACACTATGAAGCAATGTTTACTAGGCTGAATGTTATTTAGGGTCTGGACACCTAGAACTACAGTTCCCAGATGCCCTTGCCTGCAGAGGGTTGGATGAGGCTTATGTTCTGTCAGTGAGATGCATTATTGAAAGGACGAAAGGAGATAGAGGCTATTTTCTTCTTCCTCTAGCAGTGGCACCAGATATATGGGCTTTGCACAAATGAGTTTTTTCAAGACGTTCTGCGTTCCTCTGCCTTTCACTCATCTCAGGTTTTGAAAACATTGTGAAGTCAGCAGCAATTTCCTGCAGGTTCCTGACCCTTGGGTGACAGTGCTCTGACTTGGGACCACAAGAATATGGCAAAATTGAAAACTGATGGCTGATTCCCCTGACTTGCACTCCTCCAAGCTTTACAGTGGTTTATAATTACCCAAATTCCTGCATAAAATTATATAAAATTCCTATTTTACTGACTGAACCCTGACCAATACAACTTACCCTTTTTAATCATTTACTTCTGATCACAGAAGTAATACATGAATTGTAAGAAGTATATTTAAAGCAACTATAGCACACCACTCAGATATTACTCTGTCCATATATTCATACATTTCATTCTACTCTCTTTTCCATACAACACTGCTCCAGCCCTAATTCATAGTGATTTCAATATATGTACACATAGTATGGTTTCCTTGCTGTTGCTAAAACAGACCCAGCAGGCTCCTTCCTTAAAGCCTTCATACTGACTGTTCCCTCTTCTTGGAATACTTTTCCCACAGATACCCACATAGCTGTCTCCTTCAGCTCTCATGAATGTTGCCTCTCAGTGAGGTATCCTTTGTCCAACTCTGTTTAAAATTACAATTCTCTCTCATCCACCTGCTATTTTCAAATCTTGTTGGCTCTGCTCTCAAACTACATTCAGAAACTGGTCCTCTCCATAAGAATGTCAAAAGACTCTGAATAGCCAAAGTAATCCTGGGGGGGCGTGGGAATAACCAGAGCCATTACACTACCTGACTTCAAATTATACTACAAAGCTATAGTAAACAAAACAGCATGGTACTGGCATAAAAACAGACACACTAGGACCAATGGAACAGAATAGAGAACCCAGAAATCAACACACATACTTAAGGCCATCTAATCTTTGACAAAGTCAAGAAGAACATACATTGAAGAATAGATTGCCTCTTCAATAAATGGTGCTGAGAAAACTGGATATCCACATGTAGAAAAATGAAACTAGATCCATACCTCTTCCCATATACCAAAATCAACTCAAAATGGCTTAAAGACTTTAATATAAGATATGAAACTATAAAACTCCTAAAAGAAAACATAGAGGACACACTTCAGGAAGTAGGACAAGGCAAAGACTTTATGAATATAGCACAGGCAACAAAAGAAAACATAAACAAATGGAATTATATCAAACTAAAAATCTTCTGCACAGCAAAAGAAACAACAGAGCAAAAAGAAAACCTACAGATTGGGAGAAAATATTTGCAAACTATGCATCCAACAAGGGATTAATATCCAAAATATACAAGGAACTCAAACAACTTAACAGTAAAAAAACAAACCAACTTAAAAACTGGGAAAAGGAGCTGAATTGGCATTTTTGGCCAACAGACACATGAAAAAATGTTCAACCTTACTAAGCATCAGGAAAATGCCAATCAGAACTGCACTGAGATATCATCTCACCCCAGTTAGACTGGCTATTATCAAAAAGACAGAGAATAACAAATGTTGGCAAGGATGCAGAGAAAGGGGAACCATCCTACACTGTTGGTGGGACTGTAAATTAGTATGGCCATTAGGGAAAACTGTATGGAAGTTCCTCAAAGAACTACAGATAGGGGCTGGCCCGGTGGCGCACCGGATAGTGCGCCGCTTGGGAAGCGTGGCGGTGCTCCCGCCCGAGGGTTCGGATCCCACATACAGACCGGTTCCCGCTCACTGGCTGAGCGAGGCGTGGGAGCAACACCAAGGGTTGCAATCCCGTTGCCGGTCCCCGGTCCGGTACGGGGGCAACACTGAGGGTTGCGATCCGTTGCCAGACAGGGAAAAAAAGACAAAAGACAAAAAAAAAAGAACTACAGATAGAATTACCACATGATCCAGCATTCCCACTGCTGAGTGTATACCCAAAGGAATGGAAATCATCACGTGGAAGGGATACCTGCACTCCCATGTTTATTGCAGCTCTGTTTATAACAGCCAAGAGTTGGAACCAACTTAAATGTCCATCAGCAGACAACTGGATAAGGGAAATGTGATATATTTATGAAATGGAATACTACTCTGCCATAAAAAAAGAATGAAATTCTGTCATTCACAGCAACACGGATGAACTTAGAGAAAATTATGTTAAGCAAAATAAGCCAGGCACAGAAAGAGAAATACCATATATTCTCACTCATAAGTGGGAGCTAAAAAAATTAACAAATAAATAAAAAAAGAAAGAAAGATACAACAATCATAATAATATGTTGGTCTTTCAAAAAAAGAGAACAGAACTGAGGTTACCAGAGGTAGAGATTAAGGAGGAATTGGTAAAGGGCCACAAAAATGAATACATTGTATAATGTGAATATGCTAATTATCCTGATGTTAGCATTGCGTATTGCACACTGGTATTGATATTCAACTCTGTACCCCATAGATATGTACAATCAATTATTATTCAATAAGAATAAAAATGGGGGGGAAGAAAAGAAAATACCATAGAGTATAGTATTGGGAAATTTGAAATTTTCAGATAACTAAATGTTTTTGAAAACAAAACAAAACAAACAAACAAACAAAAATCTGGTCCTCTCCTACTCTGCAGTCACCCCTGCATTCCCTATCCTTTCCCTTACCCTTACTTCATAATAATCATTATCTTCTAACTTATGATCTCATTCACTTATTTCTTACATTTGTTGCTCCTTGCCTGAGTTTTCCTGACTAGATGCATTCATAATACAATCAGGAATTTTTTTGTCTGTTTTGTTCACTGATATATCTCAAGTGCCTAAAATAGTGCCCGGCACATACTAAATGCTTAATAAATATTTGTTGAACAGGTTTACATATATTTCAATATGTGAGCTTTTTGAAGAGGCAGAGCATAAGCAACCAAAAAACAACCATCCTAGACCCAGTTCTACCATCATTTCTCTACCTCTTCGAGACATTTCCAACCTTTCAAAAGAAGGACGTTGCAGATACTGTTGGTGTCCACCCATTAGCCATTCAGCGCACACCGACAGTTCATACTTAACCATTCAGCACACATCCATGGTTTCTTACTGCAAGCACCCGAGACTTTCTTCCTGAAAGCTTTCCCTGGCCACAGAGGTGAATTCTGATGCACACAGAGTGGGCAAGAAGTGCAAGGAGTTAACAACTGGAGCTGTTCTCAACCAATGTCACATGGTGGCTGGTAGATAAATACCTCAGTTACCTTTCCCCTCTGGTAGGGTAACTGAGGCACGTTCTTCACTGTCTTCCCAGTTGCCCATGGGTGGTAACCTATTTATTAATGCACTCCGCATTAGCTTCCTTCTTTTCCCTGTCTCATTCCCCACTTCCCTTCTGGTGCTCCTGGGATCACAGTCCAAACAAACAACTTACATTCAAATCTTTGTCACAGTGTCTGCTTTTGGGGAGAACCGAAGCCAAAACAAAGCATTTAGATCAATGGTTGCCAAAACCATCTGTTACACAGCCCCATAAGTTTCTACAGAGTTGGTCAGGAGCTCTCATAGGGTAGTAGAGTCCAAAGAGTAGGCATTCAGAAACATCTCAAAAACCACCCAATGCAGTTTTATTTCTGTTTAATATATATTGTTGCTGCTCATAATATCTCTTTAAAAGATTGTATAATAAAGCTTCCCCTGCAAAATGTAAAACTTTGGAAACCACGAAACCAGATAATTTCCAGTGACCTCCAAGGCCCTTCTTAGTTCTAATATTTGGGACTTCTATAAACACTTTTGTGAGTGTTCACCTCAAGGAAATTTTCCACATTCAGCTCTTGCTATGAGGTTTTGCATGGAGATAACAGAAACTATTAGATTCAGAAGGTATTCCAGTAAATTAGAAATGCATCCATCTGAGCTCATTGAACATCCTCACACCTGGTTGGGCATTATAGCCTGAAGATGATCCCATCCCTTCTAGAAAGTGGAGTGTTACTCACACCCACAGAACCTGTTTCTCTCCTGTCACCTCTTGCCTCACCCTGAGGGGCAATGACAACCTTGCTGACGGATGAATGGCTTGAGAGCAAACTCTGCTCCCCTGCTTTTTCCCAGATAGAAACAGGCCAAGTATTTGACATTTTGCTTGGGAGCTGAGCCACTGGTGACCCAACGGGGGGTTGGTATTTCCAACAGGGTCTTATTATGCAAGCGAAGATTGTTTGTTTATGATAAAACAGACCATGTTTAACTTGGCTGCAGGGTATACCAATATGGACAAAAATATGTTAACAATTGCAGTTCCTACTCCCCAACACTCACAGCCTTGCTGCTGCTTGAGATTAGTCCACAAGCACTAATCTCATTAAGCTTTTTATCCCTAATTATATCAGTCACCATAAAAAGCCCCAGATTCCAAGATCACTCCTTATTGCCCACGTTCTAATCTTCATAAGGCTCTGCACACTTCCCAGTCCTTCCCCTTTTCCACCCATCCACTACTCCTCAAACCAGTCTGCTGTGCTGTCTGGAATTCAGTTAGTCATCAGCAAAGTCCCCTCTACCTTCTGCCTTCTTCCTTCTAGCTTCTACCTCCACCTCTCTGAGTGTTCCCTTCACTATCTTGTTCTAACTGAAACCTGTCTCCTGTGAGAACACTACTTCCCAGCAGCGCCCACAATGGAGCCTGGTTTTCCTTCCACAGCCATCAAACCACTGGACCTAGGGATAGAGCAGGTGTCCGCCTTGCTCTTCATGGCCACTTTTATTCTCCCTCCTTTTCCCTAAAAATCTCCAGCTTAGAATCTCAAGTTGTCAGATTATTTCACATACTACCCCGTCATTCTTACCGTCATACAGCAGTCCCCCGACCAACCCCACCTCATTTCTGACTGATTTTAGCTTTTGGTTCACTATCATTCTAATACTACTCCTGTTTTAATTTTTAGCAATTTCAACACACGTATAAATAACCCTTGCAATTCCCTAGCTAATATGTTCCCTAACTTCCTCCTTCCTATGACCTTGCTCATCATCCTGTTTCAGCCACTGACTCCCGTGGTCATATGCTGGACTTTGTCATTACCAATCACTGAAATACCCAGACTCCAGCTGACACTGACCCACCTGACAGCATCGGCTAATATGTTCCCTAACTTCCTCCTTCCTATGACCTTGCTCATCATCCTGTTTCAGCCACTGACTCCCGTGGTCATATGCTGGAACTTGTCATTACCAATCACTGAAATACCCAGACTCCAGCTGACACTGACCCACCTGACAGCATCACCCCTACATTCTCCGCCTTCTCACCTGCTAAACTTGACAAACATATTCCTATCTGAAGCTAATCCCTCTAATTTCACACTAAACTCCATGCCCTTGGCCTATTCAAGGATTTCTCCAGAATCTCCCCTCATCACGCCCTTGGCCTATCCAAGGACTTCTCCAGAATCTCCCCCTCATCAGTTTTTCCATTTCTACTGAATCTTTCCAGTCAGAACGCAAACATGCTGTAATTTTTCCCATCTTAAAAAAAAAAATTGAAAACCTCTATGTTGACTCACTTTTCCCTCCAGTTATCACCCAATGTCTTTGTACCCTTTTGCAGTAAAATTCCTCAAAAAAGTGCTCTATAAATTATGCCTCTAATTCCTCTCCTTCACTCTCTCTTAAACCCAGTAAAATCAGCTCTTCTGTGTCTATATCGCTTCACCAGAACTGGCTGTAGAGTGGGTCATCAAACCTCCATGTTGCACAATCTAATGGTCAACCTTAGACCTCTTCTTTCTTGACTTAGCGTTTGACGCATTGATCACTCTTTCCCTCCTGTACTTTCTTCCCATGACTTCCAGGCTACCATAATCTCCTGATTTTCCTCCTACCTCACTGCTCCCTCCTTCTCAATCTTCTTTCTGGCTTCTTCTTTTCTCCCTGACCTATTAATATTGAAGGGCCCAGGGCTCCTCTTTGGTTGAAGTCTTTATTCCATTCTTACTCACTCCTTTAATGATCATCAAAGCTATAGCACTTTTATGCCAATGGCACTCAAGTGATTATCTGTAATCTAGTTCTTTATCCTAAATTCCAGTCTTATATATCCTTACTTGACATCTCCACATACATGTCTGTCTTGGTTTTCTATTGCTGTAGAACAAATTACCATAAACAGTGGCTTAAAACAACAGTCATTTATTATCTCACAATTTCTCTCGGTTGGAAGCCTGAGTGATCTGGACTGGGTTCTCTCCCTGGGACCTGACAAAGCCAAAACCAAAGTGTCAGCTGAACTGAGCTCTTCTCTGTAGGTTCTGGGGAAGAACTGGCTTCCAGCTCATTCAGGTTGTTGACAGAATTCAGTTCTTGCAGCTGTTGGACAGATGCCCCTGTTTCCTTGCTGGCTCTAAGCTAAGGCCTGTTCTCAGCTTCTTGTCACATGGCCTCCACCATCTTTGAACCAGCAACAGCGTGTCAAAACCTTCTCATGTTTGAATCTTTCTGACTTCCCCTTCTGCTTTCTTTGCTATCATCCAGAGAAAACTTTGTGATTTTAAAGGGTTCATGTGATTACACTGAGAGTTAATCCAGGGCAATCTCCCTACTTTAAGATGAACTGATGAGCAATCTTAAGCATTTGTGAAATCTCTTTGCCTGTGAATAACATATTCACAGGCAAGATATCTCATTATACTCATAGTCCCAGGATTAGGGCAGGAAATCTGGGGGAGCAGGGCATTTTCAGAACTCTGCCTACCATAATATCTAATTGATATCTCAAACTCAACAGCTCCAAAACTGAATTCCTGATACTCTGCCACAAAACCTGCTTTATCCTCAACTTTTCCCAACTCAGTTGCTCAGGTCAGACACCCTGATGTCAACCCTGACTCCTCACTTTCTCATACGCCCCATCAATTATCAACAAATCCTACTGGCTCTGTCTTCAAAATACATCCAGCATATGACCACTTCTTACCTCCTCCACTGCTAATGCCTTTCATACCATCACCAGTTCTTGCCTAGACCACACAACAGCAACTCACTGGAATCCCTGCTTCTGCCCTTCTTTCCCACCATCACACAGCAACTGGAAGGATCCTTTTGATCTCTAAGTCAAATCATGATCTTCCCCTTTTTAGTTAGATTAAAATCCAGAATCCTTACGACCCTTGCCCTTGGCCTATTCAAGGACTTCTCCAGAATCTCCCCTCATCAATTTTTCCATTTCTACTGAATCTTTCCAGTCAGAACGCAAACATGCTGTAATTTTTCCCATCTTAAAAAAAAATTGAAAACCTCTATGTTGACTCACTTTTCCCTCCAGTTATCACCCAATTTCTTTGTACCCTTTTGCAGTAAAACTCCTCAAAAAAGTGCTCTATAATTTATGCTTCTAATTCCTCTCCTTCACTCTCTCTTAAACCCGGTAAAATCAGCTCTTCTGTGTCTATATCACTTCACCAGAACTGGCTGTAGAGTGGGTCATCAAACCTCCATGTTGCACAATCTAATGGTCAACCTTAGACCTCTTCTTTCTTGACTTAGCGTTTGACACATTGATCACTCTTTCCTTCCTGTACTTTCTTCCCATGACTTCCAGGCTACCATAATCTCTTGATTTTCCTCCTACCTCACTGCTCCCTCCTTCTCAATCTTCTTTCTGGCTTCTTCTTTTCTCCCTGACCTATTAATATTGAAGGGCCCAGGGCTCACTCTTTGGTTGAAGTCTCTATTCCATTCTTACTCACTCCTTTAATGATCATCAAAGTTATACCACTTTTATGCCAATGGCACTCAAGTGATTATCTGTAATCCAATTCTTTATCCTAAATTCCAGTCGTATATATCCTTACTGGACATCTCCACATACATGTCTGTCTTGGTTTTCTATTGCTGTAGAACAAATTACCATAAACAGTGGCTTAAAACAACAGTCATTTATTACCTCACAGTTTCTCTCGGTTGGAAGCCTGAGTGATCTGGACTGGGTTCTCTCCCTGGGACCTGGCAAAGCCAAAACCAAAGTGTCAGCTGAACTGAGCTCTTATCTGTAGGTTCTGGGGAAGAACTGGCTTCCAGCTCATTCAGATTGTTGACAGAATTCAGTTCTTGCAGCTGTTGGACAGATGCCCCTGTTTCCTTGCTGGCTCTAAGCTAAGGCCTGTTCTCAGCTTCTTGTCACGTGATGGCCTCCACCATCTTTGAACCAGCAACAGCGTGTCAAAACCTTCTCATGCTTTGAATCTTTCTGACTTCCCCTTCTGCTTTCTTTGCTATCAGCCAGAGAAAACTTGTGATTTTAAAGGGTTCATGTGATTACACTGAGAGTTAATCCAGGGCAATCTCCCTACTTTAAGATGAACTGATGAGTAATCTTAAGCATTTGTGAAATCCCTTTGCCTGTGAATATGTTATTCACATTATACTCTCATTATACTCATAGTATCTCATTATACTCATAGTCCCAGGATTAGGGCAGGAAATCTGGGGGAGCAGGGCATTTTCAGAACTCTGTCTACCATAATATCTAATTGATATCTCAAACTCAACAGCTCCAAAACTGAATTCCTAATACTCTGCCACAAAACCTGCTTTATCCTCAACTTTTCCCAACTCAGTTGCTCAGGTCAGACACCCTGATGTCAACCCTGACTCCTCACTTTCTCATACGCCCCATCAATTATCAACAAATCCTACTGGCTCTGTCTTCAAAATACATCCAGCATATGACCACTTCTTACCTCCTCCACTGCTAATGCCTTTCATACCATCACCAGTTCTTGCCTAGACCACACAACAGCAACTCACTGGAATCCCTGCTTCTGCCCTTCTTTCCCACCATCACACAGCAACTGGAAGGATCCTTTTGATCCCTAAGTCAAATCATGATCTTCCCCTTTTTAGTTAGATTAAAATCCAGAATCCTTACGACCCNCTAAGTCAAATCATGATCTTCCCCTTTTTAGTTAGATTAAAATCCAGAATCCTTACGACCCTTACAATGTTCTCCATGATCTGTACCTCATCCCTTTACCTCTTTGACCTCATCTCTCATTACTCCCCCTCTCAGTAATTCTACTCCAGTCATTCTGGTTTCCTTGCTCTACCTCAAACATGTCAGGCATGCCCCACCCCAATGTCTTTGCACTGGCTGTTCCCCCTGCCTAAAATGCTTTTCTTTCAAATATAAAAATAGCTAACTCAATAACTCCAAGTCTTTTCTATAGTGTCACCTGCTTTCCACTTTCATTTTTCCTTTCTCCCAAAGCTACTTGCCTCCTCTTGATCCCAGCAAAGTACTTTGTGACTATTACCTTGCTTAAGACTATTAACTTTTCATAGAAGCTGACATTTCATACCATCTTGAAATCAGGCTCTGGAAGGGGCAGAATGAAATGGTAGAAGCCTAGAATGCTCTTTTATTATAGGAGGGTCAGTAATCTCCAGGTTTTAGGGAATCTGTTGTATTAATAATAGAAATACCACATGTCCTCACTCATAAGTGGAAGGAAGGAAGGAAGGAAGGAAGGAAAGAAAGGGAAAAAAAAGAGCAATCACAGTAATATGTCGATCTTTCAGAAGCAGAGAACAGAACTGTGGTTACTAGAAGCAGGAAAGGAGGAGGAAGAGGAGGAGTAGCAAGAAATTGGTTAATGGACACAAAGAATGATTATGTTTTGTAATGATGAATATGCTAATTATCCTGATTTGATCATTACGTATTGTACACTGTATTGATAGTTAACTCTGTACCCCACAAATATGTATAATCAATTATGTTTCAATTTTATTTATAAAGTGATACATAAATCCACATATATTATCTAATTTAAAGTTCATTTATTCATTCAAGAAATACTTGCCAAGTGTTTGGTCTATGCC
>NW_007728442.1:59623-69580 GCF_000696425.1 Galeopterus variegatus | reverse complement strand
AGTTGCTTTATTTGAAAAATAAAAGTTTACCCAGTCTCTGGATTCTCTGCTGCTGTTCTCTGTACTCTATAGTTCCTATATTATTTTTTTAAAAGACACTCAGAAAAGAAAAAATATAGCTAGAGAGCTAGTTCCAGTTAGTTAACATCACAATTAGAAAGAAAAAAAAGGTATGGTCTCTTAATGAAAACAAAAAAAGAGAGGAAACAAGAAGGGCCTGAGCAAAGGATCTGAAAAACACAAGTGCCTTTGGCACCTGTAGAAAACAAGTCACTTGATTCCTCTCCCAGCACAAAGATGATGTTGGCAGTGGCTTCTGACCAGCCTTCCCCTCTTCCTACCAGAGCATCCATTTTGTTTAATTTCACAAACGCTTGCAATACACCAGGCACTGCTGTAAATGCTTTACAAACAAGTATTACTTTAAGAAGTCACCAAACTGCTCAAGCACCATTTCAAACACATCACCCTCAGAAACCTGTAATGCTTCCAATTGCCTCTCAAATGAGAAACTCTTTATCTAGAATCACAAACATGAGAATGCACCAGAAATTTCTTTGCAAAGTATGAAATTCAATACAAGTGGAAGGCTCAGCATCTCTACCACCCAAGTTGATAATTCCCTCCACTGCAGCTTTTCTTCTCTGCTCTAGGCAAGTAAACACTTTCACTCCTTTTCACCAAATTTCTCTCCTCCCATCTCCGTGCATTCATATATGCTAATATTTCCTCAAACTGTTTGGGCTCAGTAAATTTTAGAGATCCTTTTTATAAAAAGAACATAACACATTTGAGAAACTGAGGCTCTTTGAAATCATCTAGTCCAACTTTCTTAAAGGTAAGAAAACTAGGACCTAGGACATTAAAATAATTTTCTCACTAATTAACGGAAGAACTGGAACTGGACACTGACTTCTAATCTTGGGCCATTTTAATAAAGAGAAAATTGAGCACATCCTGATGAACAAATAAGAAATCTAAGCACAGTTGTATCTATATAGCACAATTTTTAATTTGGTCAAAATGGATTCATTGCCAAGTAAAAATAATTTTTCCTTTAAGATGATTTGTAATTTTCACTTTCTTTTTAAGAATTTCTACACTACACTTTGTAGTAGAATTGATTTATGTGCTGTATTTCATATTGATCCAAAAGAACACTGCCAAGGTCTACTTTAATCTATAATTAAAGAAGAAAGTCTCCAAAGCCATTCCCTAAGAAGTTAATTTCTGGCAACACACACACTGCTCTTTCACAATCAAATACAACAGTTTAAGGATGTACTTTATCCTTTTCACCATTTCTACTAAAATAGTGTTTAAAACAAACATTTAGTCATTTGAAATAACCTTTCACATTTATATGCCCTCAGGTATTGCTTAAGAATCTCTCCAGTTGACAGAAAAAGGCAATTTCATTGTAATTTTTTCACCTTATTTTCTCTTCTGTTAGGTTAAATGCTTCCAGAATTTTTTTTTCATAACAGCCAGTTTAAACTCAGCAATCACGTTCTTTCTGACACAAAGAGCCTCAGTGACCACACATTAAGGAAAGGTTGAGCAGAAACATACAATCTGACACTCATCAAAGGAGTGATGACATTGGATGGAATTTGGTGAAATTAAAGAAGCAACACCCCCACCTCCCCAGTGCAGGAGCCCACTCCCAGCTACACAAGATTCCCACCCTGGTTGGAACCCCATGTAAAGCCTGTACCGTGCCATAGCTACTGTGAGGCTGCCCCAGCACCGTAGCATCGCCCCTTTTGCTCTCTTTGAATGTGCCCCTTCTCAAACCCTCCCCTCCACACGTCCTCCCTCGTACTCTCTGTACCCCCGTCTCTGCCTAGCTCACATCTCTTCCCATTCTCCTCTCTCTCATTTTCTCCTTTCTCTTTGTCTTCACTTCCTTCTTAGAATCACGGCACCGCGGAGTTGGAACCTATCTTAACTTTTCTCTGGCCTCTGAATCCTCTCTATAACATTCCCTCCCAATGACTGTCCAGCCTCAATAGTTAGAAATCCCTTTCCTTTTTAAAGCAAACACCTGTCTTCCTGAGTCTTTCACCCTTTGGAAACCACTGCCACATCACAGACCCAGTTCTCAGCCTCCTGGGTCTACAGTTAACAAGTAGAAATCCCTCTTTACATGACAACTGATACTCCAGTCACCTCTCCAGACTACACATCCCACTTGCAGGGCTTCAAGTTTCTTCACTTCTCATTCCCCTTGAGACCATCCCCCTCACCAGAATGTACACAAAACCTCACAGACATCAAAGCCAGTTTTGCTGTCTCCTTACATGAACTCCCACTATTTAACCTTAATCACTTTGGCTTCTCTGAATTCCTATTCTTAGAGTCTGGGCCTTGTAATGTTGGGCTTGAAATGATTTACAAATCACCAGTCTTATCATGTGTGCTGGGCATATTCCCACAACAAGAGCACAAACTCCTTGAAGGCACAGACCATGATGTAGTCCTTCTTATGTCGCACAGAGCAAAGCTTGTTTCACATGAGGAGCCTCTCACCTACTCCCAACTGTCTCATCAGCCAGTCGCTGGCATTGTCAGCTCAGGGTCTCATGCTTTGGCTCCAGGTGTACATATTCCAAAAAGGAACAAGGCTCTCTTTGCTCTGTGGCTGGTAGGGGGAAATCTGCTTCTTCCCAATTCTAGTCAATAAGTTTTATCTGGACCAGAAGTTTATATACCTGGCTGTGTGGCAGAATAATCAAGGGAAGGTTTTCTAAAAATTCAGATTCCCTGGCCTCACCACTGACCTCCTGAATTAATCTCTCCAGGGGTGGGATCTGGGATGTTGTATTTAAGGCACTTTCCCCATGTGATTCCCATACAACCTACCTACTCAACAATATTTGGAAACCTCCAGATCATTTTGCCTCTAGTGATAAACCCAGTTTATGTTTGTAAGTCATTTATTTATGGAAACAATACTTCCTTAACACAGTAGTAATGATATTCCAGTGCAGGAGGTTTGTAACAAGGGAAAAGGAAGCAGGACAGGTCAGAAGCAGATGGAACCTGAAGAAGGCCTTGGCAAGAATCGCCCAAGCATGTTATCACAGCAGGAGGCCAGTGGAGGACCAAGGGATTGTTTTGTTCATCCTGGTTCTTAAGTTACACTGAAGACAGAAATGGAGGCAGCTGAGAGACAAAAACCAGGGCCAGGGCAGGTAGAGCAGGTTCCACAGGAAACATGTAAAGCAGAGAGAGTGAGATGACTATGTCCAAATCTTTCCCATCTTTACTGGCCCTGTGGCCTTGGCCAGGTTCATTCTCCTGTTCATGAAATGTGTAAAAGAGAGCTGTGAAGATTAAATGAGAAGATGTCTGAAAAGCGCAAAGGAGGTGTCTGACGGATGTGATTTCTTCTCCACTCAGATCTGAGATGATGCTCCATCCTCAAGACCCCAGCTGCTGTGGGTCAAGTATGTCCCCTGATAGTTAATGCATTGGAAACTTGAACTCCATTGTAATAGTGTTAAGAGGGTGGGAAATCTTGTTATGGTATTTGAAAGGTGGGGCCTTTGAGAGGCGATTAGATTGTAAGGACTGTGCCTTGTAAATAGATTGATCCATTCATGGAGTAATGGGCATGGTTCTGATGGCTTCATAAGGAGAGCCAGTGAGAAGGTTAGCTCTCTCTTGTTCTTGTGAGTCTCACTACATGACACCCTGGTGACCACAAGATTCTGTAGAGTTTCCACTAAGAAAGTCCTCACCAGATGCACCCCCTGGACTGTGGACTTCCCAGTCTCTGAACTACAGTAAATAAACTTTATTTCTTTATAAATTACCCAGTTTTGGGTATTTTGTTATAAGAAACAAAAACAGAGTAATTCACCAGTGAAGAACTACTGTGTGTTGCAGCACACACTATATTAGCCAAACTTAAGAGAATATCAAAACAGATTGCAGGAAAACAAAACGTAAGACCCCGCACACACATTTCTTCACTTTTCTAAACCTGATATTTAGAAATTGAGAAAGTTAGACTTTATATTGGGTCAAAGACTTTGCTTATTCCTTTTCATCAGCTGTTAGCATTGAGGCTGCAGGCTTGCCTTATGTCTGTGCAAACTTGTATTTAGTGCTTCCAAGATGACCATTGAAAAGGTATTCACTTGCCCTCTTAGTGCTACGTTTTAACTAAAAGCTTAGTAAAAACAACTGAATTAATGCCAACTGCATTAAATACCACACATGATTATTGTGAAAGCACATTACACACATTATTTTATTCAATCCTCTGTAAGTTAGATGCTGTTATTTTTCCCATTTTATAAATAAGGAAGCTGAGGCTCAGAAGCATTAAATAAGTGGCCCACAACAACACATCGGGAAAGGCATTCTAGATGGAAGCATTAGCAACAGTGGATAAGAGAAAAATCACAGTGTGGATGGGGAACATAAAAGATTAGTTTGGTTACAGCATCAGACATGCAAGTAGTGGGAAGTAGGTCAAAAGGGAGGTTAAGGTTAGATCCCTTCTCCCTTTAATTTGCTTTCTGGGAAAAATCAGATCATGACTCCCCAAACAGCCAAAGTTGAATGAATTTTTACTTTCTGACCTCTTTAAAAGAGGTGAAGAACATTCACTTCCCATCTCTTTGTGTCTTCATTTCTTTAGCTGGGTTTGGGCATAACTGGCAGCATACCATACAGTTTCAAAGTGCAGATTCAGGAGCCAGATAGACTGGATTCAAATCTGGCCTCCACTACTTACTAGATATGTGATGTTGGGTAAGTTTGCATCCTCCTGTCCCAATACTCTATAAAATGAGCATAATAAAGTACTTCATAGCATTGTTCTGAGGACTTGAGATGATATAAGTTAAAGCACATAATAACTTGCTTGGCACATGACACTCAATAAACACTAGATTATTGATTCTGTCATTAATTTTGCCTACTTCAGCTGGTTTCCCTCACTCACAAGCTTAAGGTATATTTGTATATGCCTGGGCAATACCCAAAATATTTAACAACCAGGATGGTTTAGGCACTGGCCAATCAGAAAAGATTGGCCATGATAACATATATGTATACTGGTATGCTGGCTGAAATATCAGCCCCAGCAAGATGGAAATTTTTGAAAGTGACCATCAACATTAAAACAGACTATTTACACAAGCAAATTAAAGAGGAAATTTAAATGGATGATTGTATTTTAAAAATGTGGTGTATATACATAACAGAATACTACTCAAGCCATAAAAGAGAATGAAATTCTGCCATTCACAGCAACATGGATGAGCTTGGAGAAAATTATGTTAAGTGAAATAAGCCACACACAGAAAGAGAAGTACTGCATGTCCTCACATTTGGAAGTTAAACAGTTGATCTCATAAAAGTAGAGAGTAGAATAGCGGTTACTAGAGAGTAAGTGGAGGGGGGAGGAGGAAATGGGGACATAGTGGCCAATGGACAAAAAATTGTACGGAGATAGGAAAAATAAGATTTAGTGTTCTACAGCAATATAGGGAGACTATAGTCAATAAATTACTGTATAATGTCAAGTAGCTGGCTGGGAGGGTTTTGAATGTTCCCAACACGTGGAGGTGACAGATGTTCGAGGTGATGGATATGCTTATTACTCTGCTATGATCCTTGCACACTGTATAAATGTACCCAAATAGCACATCGTACTCCATAAATATGTATAATTATCATGGGCCAATTATGAAAAAATAAACTAAAATGAAAAAATTTTTCAGAGACAGAAGTATATTAGAGGTTAGTAGAAACTGGGGGAAAGGAATAATGGGAAGTTATTGCTTAATGAGTACAGAGTTTATGTTGAGGATGACGAAAAAGTTTTGGAAATAGATAGAGGTGATGGTCACGTGGCATTGTGAATGTAATTAATTCCATGCAATTGTATGTTTTAAAATGGCAAACCTTATGTTATATATATTTTATCACAATAAAAACATAAATTGTTAGTAAATATAAGAAGCATCAGCTTATTGTACAAATGAAAACTATACACTGGGGGGTCGGGGGGAATTAGAACTAACGTTTTATTAAAAAATAAAGGTTATTTAAAAAACTCATCTATTAGAGTCCTTTGAATGAGTAAATATCCATGGACTTCAAAGGAAGGAACAAGGGCTGACCCCCTGACTCACTTGGGAGCGTAGCAGTGCTCCCACCGCAGGTTCGGATCCTATATAGGGAC
This sequence comes from Galeopterus variegatus, assembly GCF_000696425.1. NCBI lineage: Eukaryota > Metazoa > Chordata > Mammalia > Dermoptera > Cynocephalidae > Galeopterus > Galeopterus variegatus. The sequence continues at coordinate 63,375 of NW_007728442.1, read as the reverse complement.
GGCGGGTGCACTCACTGGCTGAGCATGGTGCGGTGCGGATGACACCAAGCCAAGGGTTACGATCCCCTTACCGGTCACAAAAACAAAAACAAAAACAAAAAAAAAAGAGTGCTCCCACCGCAGGTTCGGATCCTATATAGGGACGGCGGGTGCACTCACTGGCTGAGCACGGTGCGGTGCGGATGACACCAAGCCAAGGGTTACGATCCCCTTACCGGTCACAAAAACAAAAACAAAAACAAAAAAAAAAAAGAAGGAACAAGTATAATAAATATTTGGGTGATGGATATGCTAATACTGGTTTGATTATTCTACAATGTATACACGTATCAAAATGCCACACTATACCCTGTAAATACACACAATTATTATTTGTCAATTTAAAATAAAATAAAACTTTTTTTAAAAGATATTATCTGAAAGCGTTCCATGGCAAAGACTATATCAAGCAATAGTAACAACAATAACAACAGAATATACCATAAGTCCAAGCAGGATAGGGAGAGGAATATTTTTTGGTGGACTAAAAATTATATTAGAGCAACACATTAAAAAAGGAAAGAAAGAAACGGATACTTCTGCAGGGAGAAAAAACAACAATGGAGCAGTGCCACAGAACTTTATTATTTAGCATTATTGTAAGAGATTTGGAAAAGCAATACAGCCAGATTTGCAGAAGATACCATGTTCTTCCAGGCAGTGAAATGTTAAGCCAATAGGAAAAAATCATGTGAGTGGAATGAAAATTGGTGAGTGAACTTTAATGTGGACCAGCATTAAAGACGTTGTTTAAAGAAAATGAACTCAAATATACCTATAAGTTGATGAAGTTCAAGTTGTGATTAGACAGAAAAGAAATCCAAGAATCATTACAGACTAAAAATATTTCTAAGACAGCAGCTCGATATACTTGTCTTGACAAAAAGCCTGAGAAAACATTGGAAAATATTAGTAAAGTCTTGAAAACAATGAAGTATTACCCATTCTTACATATAAATGCACATCTGAATCAAGAATACTGTGTGCACTTCCGCATCTTATTAAGGACATAATGGCTCTTAAAAAGGTCCAAAGTAGGAAACCAACAAAGCAAAGGAAAATGGTAAAATTTTGTATTTTGGGAGGACATAAGTACAATGACTTGAGTTTAAAGAGAGTACTGAATTGCTGTAACAGTGGTGGGTAGATCACTTTTAATTCATCACAATAATTTTTTAATTCATGGCGTTCTATCATCAGCATTCTTGTCACATTCTTCTCGTCTATTTTCGCCTTCATCTCCAGCTCCACTTCCACTCTCCTTAATGCCCATAGGTATACACCTGGGCTTCCCAACTGTGGCACTATTGACACTTTGGACTAGATCATTTTGGTTTGAGGGTTGTCCTGTGCATTATAGAATGTTTAGTTGGAAATAGGGTCTTTGCACATGTAATTAACATATAAGTTAAGATGAGGTCATACTGAACATGGGGGTGCAGATATCTCTGTGAGAGACTGATTTTATTTCCTTTGGATATACACCCAGAATTGAGATTACTGGACTGTGTGTAGTTCTATTTTTAATTTTTTGAGGGACCTCCATACTGTTTTCTATAATAGCTGTACCAATTAACATTCTCACTAACAGTATACAAGGGTTCTCTTTGCTCCACACCCTCACCACTTGTTATCTCTTGTCTGTTTGACAATAGTCATCCTAACAGGTCTGAGGCAATATCTCTTTGTGGTTTTATTTGCACTTCTCTGATGATTAGTGACATTGAGCATCTTTTCATATACTTGTTGACCATTTGTACGTCTTCCTTGGAAAAATGACTATTCAGGTAGTTTGCCCATTTTTGAATCAGGTTATCTGGTTTTTGATTGTTTGCTATTGAGTTGTGTTAGTTTCTTATATTTTTTGAATATTAATCCCTTATCAGATATACGGTTTGCAAATATTCTCCCATTTTGTAGGTTGCCTTTTCATTTTATTCACTCTTATACTGCAGCACTATTCATAATAGCCATGATATGGAATCAGCCTAAGTTTCCATCCACAGATGAATAGATAAAGAAAATGTGATATATGTATATACAATGGAATATTATTCAGCCATAAAAAAGAAGGAAATCCTACCATTTGCAATAACATGCTGAACCTGGAGGACATTATGCTAAGTGAAATTAGCCAAACACAGAAAGACAGATATAAGATGAACTTACTAACGTGGAATTTTAAAAGTTGAACCATTAGAAACAGTAAAATGGTGGTTGTCAGGGGCTGGAAGGTGGGAGAATGGGGGAGATGTGAACCAAAGAGTACAAACTTTCAGTGGTAAGATGAACAAGTTCTGAGTATGTAATGTACAGCATGGGTGGTGATAGACATGTTATAATTTGATTATGATCATCATTACACAATGCGTATATACTTTTATATCAAATCATCCCATTGTACACCTGGTATATATATATATAATCTTTATTGGTCAATTAAAAAGAAAGACATACATAAAAGGGGAAAAAAGATAAGGTCATACTGGAATAGGGTGGGACTCTTAATCCAATACGGTAACCTTACAAAAAGAGGAAGAGACACACAGACAGACACACACATAGAGGAAAATGCCATACAAAGACACAGACACATGGAGGGAATACAGCTGTGAGACAACAGAGGCAGACTGAGTTATGCAGTTGCAAGCCAAGGAAGACCAGGGATTCCCAGCAACATCCCGACGCTAGGAGAGAGAGCACAGCCCTGCTAAAACTTTGATTTCCAATTTCTAGCTCCCAAAACTATGACAGAATAGATTTTGTTTTAAGCCATCCATTTTGTGGTAATTTGTTATGGCAGCTCTGGAAATTGGTACACACACCCCCAGTTGCAACAACCAAAAATGTCTCCAGACATTGCCTAATGTTCCCTTGGGGGTAAAATCACCCTGGTGGAGAACCACTGGTTTAAGGGACATGTAAGTGAATTTCTTTTATATTTCTAAGAGTGGAATTGCCAGGGCAACTATATTTTGATTTCTAATTTTGCCCATTTGATTGGCATAGAATAGTATCTCTAAATCTTAATTTGTACATATCTTCATATACTTGTTAGCATTTGGCTTCCCCATCTATAGGTTCCATTTCATAACCTTTATCCACTTTTCTATCAGACATTCTGCCTTTTCCCTACTGATTTCAAGAATTCCTTAAATATTCTTGACAGTCATGTCTTCTTCTCCCTCAACTGTTAACTCTATCAATTTTTCCCCTTTTTAGATTTAAGGTTAATAAGTGAGAAGTCCTTTCCAAACCAAAGATGTTTGCCAACATTTATTTCTATCAGCTTTAAAATTTTATACCTGGGATTTAGTAATCTATAATTGACCTTCATATATAGTAATTGTTAGAAATCCAGCTTTACTTTTCTCCATGTAGGGAGCAGATTTTCTCAGCCCCATCAACCAAACAATTGATCATGTCCCACTGCTTTGTAGTGCTGCCTTTATCCTATATCAGGGTCCCAAATACGTAATTCTCTTTCTGTGCTTGCCACTGTTGTCTATTTATGTGCCACACCGCACTGTTTTTATCACGATTAGTTTAGTGCACATTTTCACATCCGGCAAGATATGTTCCCCCTCATGCACTTCTTTGTTTCAAAATCATCAATTCGGAACAGACTTAGTATTCCAATATATAAACTTGGCTTTTCGTGTTCTCTGAATTCTGCTGGAATTTTAAGTTAGAATTTCATTTAATTTGTAGGT
>NW_007728442.1:57167-59212 GCF_000696425.1 Galeopterus variegatus | reverse complement strand
GCTTTTCGTGTTCTCTGAATTCTGCTGGAATTTTAAGTTAGAATTTCATTTAATTTGTAGGTTAATTTGCAGAAAAGTGATAAACTTACAATGTTAAGATAGTCAACCATGATTATCATGTTTTTCCAATTATTCATATTTTCCTGACACCCTTCATTAGAGCTGAACATGGAATTTAAAAGGCACCACCTAAATAATAAAAGGAATGTAATTTAAGAATATATTCCATTAAAGTGCTTTTTATATGTCTAATAAACTAATAAAACTCATTATCTTATACATGTAGTGATGTCTGAAACTGTACATAAGTTAGGATGTTTCTCCCACTAGCACGTGGACTTTCTCGAGGGCTGGGACTGTGTCTCACGCATTTGCATTTCCCCAGTGCCTGGCACGGGACGTGGCATACAAAAGGAAATCTTAGTCAGCTAAGAGAAACTGAGAGTGTGGCAGAGTATGTGCTCTTAGAGGTTAATTCCATAGAGGAAATCTTGCCATCTGATATCGTGCCCTCTGTGCTTTTGCCAGGCAGAATCATGGGTTTCATGGTTAATTCCATAGAGGAAATCTTGCCATCTGATATCGTGCCCTCTGTGCTTTTGCCAGGCAGTTTCATATACCAGGATTCTGTGGTGTAATTCAGTCAGAGAAATACTATGCCAATAGGAAACTGCTCCAAGACCTAGGCCTCTAGAACCATATTGTCTTAAGGAAAGCAGCTACATATAACTCTGGAAAGAGAGCTGCAAGAGAAGATGCTTCTTACAAAGAAAGAACAAATGTCACACATTGAGGGAAGGAGAAAGGGGGTACTAAAATTGGGAGCCCCTCTCTGCTGAGAATCTGTTTATTCTGTGGCTAACAGAGGGGAAGGAGAACTCACTTTCTGAAATGTTGTTCAGAATCCTAGAACTTATTAATACGTGTGTGGTATTACTGAGTGGTGGGAGATACAGTCTTCCCTCCCTTCTTCGACTCGCTCCAGTCCCAGTATCATAAACCATGCATAGTACTTCCCTCTAGGGTTTCCTGCCAGTTGGTTACCACACTGGACATTTCCATGTGTCCTGAGCCCACCTCGTACTTCCATGCTTTTGCTTAAGTCTGCCCTTCTGTCTGGAAGGCCCTCCCCTTCCACTCCATCTCCCGTCAACCAGGCAAACGCCTATTCGTTCATCAAGACCCAGCTCAAATGGTATCTCCTCTGTAACTTTCCCTTACCTGCTCATCGTCACAGACAGAATTCATTGATCCTTCATTTGTGTTTCCACAGAACTTTATGTATTTCCCTGTTATTATGTATTTCCCTATTTATCTCAAGGAATTTTAGTTAATTGTTTAGTTTATATATAACATTCTTAAAATTGTGCTGGGTGCATGGTAAGGACTATGTAAGCATTAGATATTATTATTTTTATCATTGTTAATATTATCATTACTGTCTGTATGTATGGTTCTCCCACTAGCACTTGGAGTTTCTCGAGGGCTGGGACTGTGTCTCACTAGTTTGCATTTCCCCAGTGCCTGGCACAGGATGTGGCATATAACAGGAATTCAAAACCTGTTCATTGAATTAAGTTCCCTTAGGGGACTGAGAACTGCCATGTCCAGAGCTGGGGCATGGTGCTAATTCCGACCTCTCCAAGCTTATCCATCTTAAACTAAACGTTTGGCTGCTCTGCCCCTCAAGTGCTATAGTCAGTTGGGTGCTGTGGCCATTGCTAGAGAAATCATTTGGAATAATTGAAATATACGCAATCTATAGTGTACAAGAAAATCATGCCTAAAGGCCTATCAGAACTCATCTTCAATGGGAAAAGAAACCATTTATTTTCTACATGTTTGCTGACAGCACGCCTGAACAGTCTTTGCTACTGAAATGCAATAAAGTTTGCTTGGCTTTATTTGCGGCAGGTGAATAGTTGGATATTCATGGTTAACTCATCTTTCCCCAAAATCAATTGTGCTTGAGGCAATGACAGAGGAGATGACTCACATGCTCCCAAACAATATCCACAATGACTTTTTTTTTAATTTGGAAAGAA
>NW_007728442.1:54076-56352 GCF_000696425.1 Galeopterus variegatus | reverse complement strand
TGGTTCCAGTGCAGTGGCTATGTTGTTCCTAATGAGAACTTCATCAACCCTTGGCTCTTGTAGAATTTCATCTTTCAGGAGCAAGAGGCCAACTCAAGAAGCATTATTATTTCAAACCTATGTCAGACTCTCATTGTCCAAGAAATATTGAAGTCTGCAAAGAACATCCCCAACAGATGGATATCAGAAATCATTCAAATGGTCAAGACTAAAGCTGTCTCTGAGCATCCATTGAATTGATTCTATGTGGACTCAGGATTTTTCTGTAGCATGTAGGGTTTTCCAGCCTTCTTGGGTTCCTTCTCCACTCCCAATATCACCCTGTCCATTCAAATTAGACAGAAGCTTCACAGTCATTAGGATGAGGGGTATCACCCTTCTCTCTCCTAGAAGCTTACCCTGTTACCACCGTAAACCATACACCCCTTGAAAATATTTTTTTCCTTGAACTATGCATCTCATATATATATAAACATATATATATATGTATATCATATTATTTCTGACTAACTGGATTGAAGCCCTTCTACTACATTTGAGCATTTGTGTCCTGAGATTACAGGGGGTAAGCCCTAAAAACGATGCAACTGTTTTTTATAAGAGTCATTATAAGACTCTGGTCAAGGACTGATGATCAGAAGCGAATGGACTTTGAGAGACAGAGCATAAGCAGAATAGCCTGGGCCTTAGGAGACAGGGTGAGGGAGATGACCATTCACTTGACTTCTGCAAAGAAGCTGATAACTATCTGGTACCCCGAGCACTGGTGTTTTGGGGAGNGAGATGACTCACATGCTCCCAAACAATATCCACAATGACTTTTTTTTTAATTTGGAAAGAATTAAATCTTTCTTCCCAATACCAGTCATGTTTATGACCTAAGATATCAATATATCATGCTTTCGACTGAGTCAATTTTCTGCTGAAATTAGCGTATTGCCCTTCTTTCAATTCGATTCTGTGGAACTAGTCTTGATAAGTTATTCTGGGAGAAAAAATTCTCATCTCATCTAGAGATCCAAATCATATTTAGATGAGTTATAAACATGAGCCAGCTTGCCTACCAGAAATGCAGTCTTACAACTACACAAAGGGCATAGAGTGCATATCTTGACACTTGTCAATGAAGTTACAAACATTTTCATTCACCTAAAAGTAATCTGGCTAACTCCCTAAATGTTTCAGGGAAAAAGGGGAGCTGTGGAGTGGTGCAAGGCAGCAAGTAAAGTCATCTCGGCCTGCTTTAACTTCAAAAACAGGTACTTTCCCAATGTCACCCAGTTCCCATTGCCAACTCAGGGAGAATGTCTAGGCATTGACATCACTTGGGTCCAGACTACATGTTTCTCAGCAAATCAAAATACCCAGAGAATACAAGAACAGCCTAGGATATGGGGTTTAGAAAAAGCCTTGATCCTTCTAGTTCTAGCTTTGGTTCCAGTGCAGTGGCTATGTTGTTCCTAATGAGAACTTCATCAACCCTTGGCTCTTGTNAAAAAAAAAATCCTATTTACTTTTGGAATGAAAGATATGTTAGAATGGGACAAATGAGAATCAGGGAGACGGGAGAAAAGGCTGCTTCTTTTAATCACATGGGATGATGAGGGTAAACTAAATCTGTTTGCTAGAGGTCAGCTCTGGGGGACTCATATTAGCAGCCCATCTTAAAAAATAATAATAATGTTCTACCTTCCCAGTTATCTGGTTGTTTCACTCCGGTGTGTTTCATTGATGTGATGAAAGCTCTGATTTCACCTACCTCTCTGTGTCCGAGATAAACTCCACCCTCAGTTGTAAACTTCCTTGTTTACTAAAGCTCAGAGAAGAGATATGGAAATAGACCTATGAGACAGGAACTTATGGACCTTTTATGAAATACTGAACTATTCAAATTCAAAGTACCTGTTCCTAACATACCAATAGGGCAATAGTTGTGCAAATAATGGATAAAGGTAGTTGAAAATGAATTGGAAATGAGGGAATGAGNTGGCGTCTTGGGGATTCTTTGACACTAAGAGCAGATCTATCCTATCTCAATCCATAACAGCTAAAAGATAATATGTCATGGGATTGTTAGCAAGATTTAAATAATTCAAAAGAACTAGTCTCTTGGGATATGATGGAAGAATTAAGTTTAACCTTATTTTAAAGCAAGTCATAAAATCTGCTTTTGAGTCTGCCAAGGTGGATGACAAATCCATTTAAAATCTAACAATCTAGTAGTTTTTAGAGCCAAAAAGTTGATATAATCCCCATAGTCTCTGCCAAAAAAAAAA
>NW_007728442.1:52722-53695 GCF_000696425.1 Galeopterus variegatus | reverse complement strand
AAAAAAAAATAGAATCAAAAGCCATCAATTGTGCCTTGGGAGAGAGAGGAGGTGGAGGGAGAGAATAGCATGGTGTCATTGCTGCCGACGATGTAAAGACAATGTTTCCCATGACTGAAGAAGATACTGCATTAATGTGCCTTATGTTTAAGGGCCAAGCAATTAATTTGTACTGGCACTAGTCCCTGCAGAGGACATAGGGACATAGAAGTGGAGTCCCAGGATACTCATGGTCAGAAGTTAATGAAGTATGAGAAAAAATATCTTGATCCAAGACAGAAACCAAGCTGAGTCAAAATAATAATAATAATAATAATAATAAAGAAAGAGAGAAAAGAAAAGAAAGTAAGAGAAAAGAAACAGGAAAAGTGGAGAAGGGAAGAGAACAAACCTAAGCCTGAATCAAGTCACAAGGAAAGGTCAAATGAGATGTAAAGATGACCCTTAGAACAAAATCACAGATCCTGGGCAGATTGGGGTCCTGNAATGAGATGTAAAGATGACCCTTAGAACAAAATCACAGATCCTGGGCAGATTGGGGTCCTGACCACTAGAACCAAACACCATCTGGAGGTGTCAGTGAGATCTGCAATGATACCTTAGGGTCCTGGGCAGCCCAGCCTTTGTGTGAACACAGTCCTGAGGGCTTCACAGGACACCAGACATAGTGGGTAAGAGCACCAGCTACAGCATCAGATAGACTTCAAGTAAAGTCCTGGATCTGTCACTTACACCCCTGTGACTTTGGAATAAGTACCCAATCCCTCTGAGTCTCAATTTCCTCATCTATAAAATGAAGATGATAATAGTGTATATATCATAGAATAATAGTAGGAATTTAATGAGATAATTATGGGAAGCAGTTAGCACAGTTCCTAGCACATAGTAAATGCTCAATAAAGCTATAAAACACCCTAAGCCTTACTAATTACATTTCCCCACACTGAGAACCAAATTTGTATCAAGGCAGTTT
>NW_007728442.1:41694-52062 GCF_000696425.1 Galeopterus variegatus | reverse complement strand
CCCTAAGCCTTACTAATTACATTTCCCCACACTGAGAACCAAATTTGTATCAAGGCAGTTTAGGAGAAACTATCATAAATAAGCTTTGTGATATGCTGAGCCATAACTTTCATTTCCCAATACTCATGAAGTAGGATGCATATCCACCAAATCCTTCTAGGTTGACGAGGACAGCCTATTTTGCCTAAGCCTTGGGCAAATAATAAGCAAAAAGGAACTATCTGTGTCCTTTGTCCTGGCAGGTTAGTTCTACAGTGGGAAACCTGATAATAAGTAGGGCACTGAAAAAGTTATAAATTTCCCCAAAGATGTCATTACTACCTTCCAGAAAGATTGCGAGCCAATATGAAAATCAGACCTATTATGGCTAATCATTAGTTCCCAAAAATAAGAGCATACTTCTAGGGCCTTGGGCTTTTATTTGGATAACAATTCATTGGCTTATATATTAGCTTTGTGAAAGGATATGAGGAAAAATAATCACATTCTACGGATACTGAAGTGGAGGCTCAATGAGGTTACAGGATCTGCCCAAGAAACCATAAAGTAGTAGGTATTGGTAATGTTTTCTTGAGGCCCAGCACATTTGAACACCCTTGCTATGTTTGGAAAATCTTCCAAGTCATACCTCCCCAAGGTGGAACACATAAAAATCCTGGGGGAAAGAGGTGGAGGAAAGGGATCGCAATGACACGATACTCTAACATCCTTTGAAGCTAACACATGGACATGTGCCCTGGACTCTCTATGAGACTAAGATTCAGAAGTGAGAAACCAGACTTTTAAAAAAAAACACTCTGTGAGGAACCCATTTTTTTGTTGTTGTTTGTGGATGACAGCAAAGACATCCAGATTTGGGGGCTGGGAACAATCGCAAGGCCAAGTTTCTGGTGGCATTGGTGCTTGGGAAAGTACCAGTGGTTCTACTGAGGCATGGTTTTCGCACATGGTTCCTGGGAACCTAGATCCACCCTGCTTCTCCAGTTGGCCAATGATTCTATGAGCTTACCAATAACCTTTTAAAAGCTTTTTTTCTGCTTGGTCAGCCACAATAAGCTTCTGGTGCATACTTCTAAGAAAGTTGATTGAATCAGTACTTGAACCTAGAAAAGTCACACTACTTCCAACGTAGGGGTTTTCTTTGGGTAAATTTCAATGTCTGATTTTTCTTCCAAAAGGGCTGTTTATGGTTTCAGTGATAGCTCTTAGTTCACCAGAATATACCATTCCCCAACAATACTGAATAAAGTAAGAATTTATTATAATTTGCTTTGTGTTGGAAAAGCCAGCCTATGACTGTGAGCAAATTGTGCCAAAGTAGCTAGCTAGTTTTGTTCTAAAGTCACTCAACTTGACAGGGGAAAAAATCAGTCAAAATAAGTTCAATTGTTCCACAGCATATGACCAATATATTCTCCTGGTTAATTAAATTATTCTCTTTTCAACTAGTTGTAGCAATGAGAAAAGACATACCCTTAAAAATTATTCCCTTACTGAAAATATGACATTCCCAGAATGTGAAAATGTACAGAGTTATGGGCAATAACCTATTCCCTGAGAAATGGGAATTGAAAAGATGCCTTTTCCTTCTGTCAACACCATATTGGATCTCTAGGCAAAATAAACAACGTATCAGTGGAACCATTTGAAAACACTGAGAAATTTAACCCTAGCCACTCCTCTACTATCTCCATAAACTCTTCAGCAATTTTCCCTAAAGAAAACACAAGGGAGGGCTGGCTGGTTAGCTCAGTTGGTTAGAGCATGGTGCTGATAACACCCAGGTCAAGGGTTTGGATCCCCGTGCTGGCCAGCCACAGAAAAAGAAAATCTACATCAGAATTATATTTTAATTTTAATTTTAAATGAAAAAAAAAAACACTTTTTACTTGAAAAAAAATTGTAAGAAAACACATACATATACAAAGCAAAAAATTCATCTGACAGTTTTTAGAACTATTTGGAATTTTTGTGACATTACACCATCTTCATGTCAAGGAAGCCCAGGACACTTTTTCTGGAAGCCCCACCCTTAGAGATTCCCTTCACCCATAGTGGATTCATTCTGCAATTTAGCACGATCTTGGTGTCATCTTCCAACAACATTTTTCTGGGCTGAAAATGGTTGTTTATTTTGCCCCCCAGACCAACGGGTTTACCAACCCCAACTTGCCCTGGACCCCAACACCATCCCACTCCCCACACACACCAAGAGCACTCTCAGAATCACTTTTTCCTTCACCAAAATGGGTCTGAAGCCTTTCCAGAAAAACTGTGTCTTTTGAACATTTTTGAGTCTTCTTTAAATATCACCTAAAATTCAAAATAGATCAAATACCATGTCTAAACCCCGATCAAAACATGAGACAATGTATTGCTTGGTTTTCCATACTGTGCACTGTTTCCAGTCACACACACATACCCCCACTGAGAATCACTAAACAACCAAAGAATAGTAGTACGCCTGTGTCCTAGGCTGAGCTGTGCTCTAACTGGATGGTAATTTAGGGAAAGTCTCTACTTCTCTGGACTCCGTTTACTCAGCCGTAAAATAATAAAGCTAAAACAAGTTCTCAAATATTTTGTTTCTAGAGTATATTATTTACTATAAAACTATTCATTTTGTTTGTATTTACCTCTATCCTAATCTAAGACAAGTGTTTATACTCATTTCAGAAAAAGTACGGGTATTGATTCTTCATATTCATAGATAAGCAGTTCAAAGTGATGTAGATTTTTAGGATTTTGTCCCATAATCCTAGCATGAAGAACCAAGGACTGAAAACCACCATTTCTGGATCCCAAAGTAGAAACAAATACCCCACATTTTCCAATCTTTGACACAGCCTTGGCCATAAACAGGCATCACCAGATTATGGCCCTGAGTTTTCCAGAAGTGATACAAACTGTTTCACAATTATTCCAAATAAACCTTCAGAGTCTTTACCATTGGTTTCTCCATGAATACATCTGGGATTGTAGACAGCACAGGAAATAATGACATTCACTCCTCACATTGATCTGGCGGCTGGAGCAGGAGAAATCAATACACATTACTGCAGTGATTTGCTGAACTTTCCATTAGAAGAAATCAGCTTCTATTTAGGCTGAAGAAAAAATATCTACCATCTTTAAAAGAAGTTTGAGGACTGGAAAGAATATTCAAGTCCCAAAGAAAGTCAACGCTGAGGAAATTAGTCTTAAAAGTAGGGTAATCAAGTTATTTGAAAGGTTCACAACCTGTTCTTCCTGCACTAGAAGACCCGTAAGTGGAAGTGATGGTCTCCGGGTTGAAAAGCATCACAGCATAATACTGGCTCTCAAATGGGAGCTGCTTTTTCTCCAACCTACCACCAGCAAGTAAGAGTATAACATAAGCATCACCCTCATTTCCACTGTTACTTCCAGACTTTACTCTTCCACTCTATGCAAAAGTCCCTTGAATCATCTCATTTTTCCCCTAAGAAACATCACTAGTCCTAGTGCTGTGGTCTGAATGTCTATGTCCCTTCAAAATTCATACATTGAAACTTAATCCCAATAAGATAGCATTAAGAGGCATGATCTTTGGAAGGGATTAGGTCATGTGGGCTTTGTCCTCATGAATGGGATTGGTGCCCTCATAAAAGAGGCCTGAGGAAGCTTGTTTGCCCCTTTTGCCATGTGAGGACACAGCAACAAGCCAGCATCTGTGAAGCAGAGAGTCCTCACCAGACACCAAATCTGCTGGTGCCTTGGTCTTGGACTCCCCAGCCTCCAGAACTGTGAGCAATAAATTTCTGGTCTTCATAAATTACTCTCTCTAAGGTATTTTGTTATAGCACCTTTAACAGACTAAGACACCTCGTTACCCACCACCTTCTTGATCATGGCCTCGCCTTCACTGACATCTGGTTTACAGTTTTCCTCTCCATTCCTAATAGTACTACCATTCTGGTAGATCCCTCCATTAGTATGAACAACCTATGCAGGTCTTAATCACACAGCTCCTTGACTTCTTCAGTACCAGTGACCTTTGCCTCATCTCCACACCAGAACCCAACCCCATGGCTAACTCTGGACCTTCCTGGTCAGCATGCAGAATTGTTCTAGTTCTGAGATTGGACTTTATTATTCAATTCTCTGGCCAAAACCTCTGCTCCGCTCCAGATCTCTCACCACCTTATTCCCATCACTCCTATTTTTTGACTTTACCACTATCTCTAGTACCATGAGCCCTCTGACTTTTCCCAACTAATCACCAACTCCCGGATGCATAGCCTATCTTACTTGTCCTGGTCCCCTGTGGACATGGTCAATCCTGAGAATCACACATTTAACAGACTTTCTGCCTCACCACCCCCTGGATCAATCTGCTCATCTGCTTTTCCTCTCAATTGTTCAGGAATCTGATTCTAAAAAGTGAAATTGAGAACTTAGCTCTCAGCTTCAACTACCCAAATTTATTATTAAATAAGTGGAATTTTAAGATGAGTTGGATCTTAGAAATAATCTAGTTCAAGTCCCCCTCGATTTACAGATGATGGAACAGAAACCCAAGAAGGTGAAATAACTTGCAAAGGTCACAGAGCTCATCAAACAGCAAGGTTGAAACCAGCTCCCAGCACTCCTGGCCTCCTGACTCCAAGCTTAATGCTCTTTCCTTTATGCCACATCTCCTCCCCTAGCCAGTCACTCACTGACGATTGTCACACACAAGGGCTTAAATAAAAAACGTTTTGTTCTCTGAGTTATGGGATTTTACACTATCTGTTAAGACATTAGAATACATTCTCTGTTTTTTGTTTTGTTTTGTTTTGTTTTGTTTTATCAAGCACTTCCTTGTCTAGCTGAAGAAAATAACCTTCAAATGCCAATAACACGAGATCATAAACAATCTGCAGTAACTGATGAGCCTACAAATAGTTAATGAATCGTGAGACTAATTCCCTGTCACAGGGGTTCTCAATCCCAGTGGGCATCAGCATCACCAGGGGAGATTTTTAACAGGATTTAGGATTCTTTTACCCTCATAGATCTAATATAAACAGCAATAGCATGTGCATATTCTGATCTTAAAAAATATCTCTTTGCAAATAAATAAAATTTATTTTGTATTTATTTCTAGCAGTATAGTTTTGTGCTGAAAACCAGTTGTTTTACAGAAGATATAGTACAGAAGTATTTGAATTCCATTTTGAATTTTATAAAACCATTTTAAAATGCAAAGTGTTATTTAATCTGTATTTCCTATCTATCTGTGTGTGGGGGGTATATTTTTATATATATACATATATTTTTTAAGAAAATGTGAGACAAAATATATAGGTACTGAGACACCCCACCTCCTCCCCAGACCTAAATATCAGAGGCTCTGGTAGTGAAGGCAGGCTATCTGGATATTTTTTAAACTTTCTCAGGTAATTCTGATGCCCATCTAGGTTGAGAAACAACTTTGTCTCTTATAGCCACAACTCCAGAGTGTGAAGTGAGTAGGCTCTTTCAATTTCCCACTTCCAAAAAAACAACACAGTTCAGAAACTTCTTGGCATCTGCTACTCTTGAGCTAAAGACTCCCAAACTGAGCATATATAGAAATCAGTCCAAATCCACAACACAAACCCACTGTTAACTTGGATGTGTAATAGCCGTATGGATAAGCTTCTCATAGACATCGTGATGTCATTGAATGTGATGTCAATGGCCTCTCACAACATCCCACAATGCTTTTCTATTGCACTTTTGCTGCAAATATATCTGTGTGACCTTGAGTATGTCAAAACTACTCTGGGACAATATTTCCTCATCTGTAAAAATGAAAAACTTGAAATACTCTTAGTCTAAAATTGTATAGTCCCTCTCTAGCTGTTCTTTCCTTGTGTGCCCTCTAAAGACTTCCCTCCTGTCTTAAATTTTGGTAATACAGACCAGTTAAAACCATATTTTACATAGACAAGACCAAATTAAAATACAAGTAATTTTTTGTTATTGTTGATGTTGTTATTGTTGCTGCTGTTGTTATTTAGCACTTACAATAGGCCAGGCACTGTGCTAAAATTTTTAAATATTTTGTCACATTTAATCCCCTCAAAACCTTCAGGGGCAGACACTATTATTGACCCCATTTATAGATGAGGAATCAGATTCAAAGAGATTAAATAATTTTCCTAAAATGGCTCAGTAGGTGGCAGAATTTAGATTCAGAAGAGATCTCACTAATTCCAGAGCCTTCTATTCAATTATATTCCTCTTCATGTTTGGAAACTCAAATGAATAGATAGTCTGCTGAGGACTTCTTCATGCTAACATTATTGGGAACATGAATAACTGGGTTGTGAATCAATAAGTTATGACTCTATTTTGTTTGTACAGAAACTTAACTCTTTGACCCTTACAGAGACCTTTTCTTTTTTCCATTACAGAAACACACACACACACACAAACAAACAAAGAGCCAATGGATATGTTACAGAGTGTTTCTGCTGGATGGGGCCTCTAAGAGAACAACTACTCCACCTCTTTCACTTCATATAGATGATGAAACTAAGGCTCAGAGTCCCACTTAAGGTCACACAAATCTAGTTAGAGGCAGAACAGGGAGCCCTCTCCATTATTCATGTTGCCTCCCATGGTTAGGCATTAGTAACTACTTTATAGCTACAAATGATTTTTTAATACACTCATCAATTTTTCAGAGACACAGGTAAAATCCCATTACAAGATTTCCATGCAACAAAGCTGTTTCTATGTAGCAGAGAATAGTTCAAAATCATACCACTTTGTCAATCAAAGTCATATACCACCTTAAGAGTACATGAAATTCTGATGATGAATGACTTTTTCTTGTCTCTCCACACACCAGTTACTCTGCATGTGACAAAAGTGCGGTGTCTGTTTCTGTATGTTCATCCTTTTGAAATAATTTAATCAGACTCAGCTATATGAAACTCTTTGTTCTTTTATGTAAAAATCACTTGTCTTTTACTATCTCCTCCTCCTCCAGAAATATCCAAATCACTTATAACATGAGGCTGAAGAGCAGCACCAAGTCTTACACCCAGCTGATGGTGTAAGGAGATGCCCAATACATAAAATCAATCTCATACTTGGGTATTTGGGAAATGTTCCATGTATATTTCCTACTCAAGAGCAGATTTCTACAATTCATTCATTAAGCAAACATTCATTGAGCACATACTCTAACAGTTTATGTGCTGGGAACAGAGAGATGTACAAAGCAGAGGTTCTCTTTTCAAAGAGCTCATAGTTTATTAAAGAAAATGGATGGGGCCGGCTTGGTGGCGCACTGCTACAGTGCGCCACTTGGGAGCACGGCAGCACTCCCGCCAAGGGTTCGGATCCCACATACAGACCGGCCGCTCACTGGCTGAGCGAGGTGCGGGCGCAACACCGAGGGTTGCGATCCCATTGCCGGTCCCGGTCCGGTACGGGCGTGGCACTGAGGGTTGCGATCCGTTGCAGGTCACGAAAAAAGACAAAAAGGAAAATAAAAAAGAAAATGGATGTACACAGACAATGAAATAGAATTTGGTAAGTCCTCCAATAAAAATAAATTCAGGATCTGAAGGATCTCATAGGAGGGGCATTTAACTATGCTTGGAGGGCAGACGCTTCCATATGGACATGCGACATGAAGTGGGTCTTGAGGGATGAATAGGAATTCTCTAAAAGGACTAGATGAAGAACAAAATTCCATGTCAAGGGCCTGAAGTAGAAGAGAATGTGGAATATTTAAGAAACTGAAATCAGTGGGACATGGGGTTGAAAGATGGGTAGTGTTTTTATCATGAAGGGCCTTTCAGCTTTGGGTCCCGAGATGCCTCCTGACCTTTCCATTAATTGATAGTTTTTACTCTGCCAATCACCCTCTCCATTTCAAAGTCCTACTAGATTCTTGAAGAATTGCTCAACTTCAATAACATCTATGTCTTCACTTCACCTTTGCATGAGGAGCAGTCTTTCACTTTTCCTTTCTATCTCAAAAAAAGTTGTTCTTTCTTTTGTCCAACACCGTTCTTTCCTTCTGTTCTTTGCTTCCATTCCCTCTCTACCCCTCTGAGTTATTGACCGTAAATTACCTCTCTCCCTCTTCTATTTCCCCATCAATATTAGTTTTAACACTTTGCTATGTATTCTCTTCATTTATTCATTTATCAGTGTTTACTACCAAATTCCACTATGCAGTAGGATCTCAAAAAATGAATAAGAAAGGGACACTGGTAAAATCCCATTGCAAGGTTCCTGTGCAACACAGCTATTTCTATGGAGCAGAGAATAGTTCAAAATCATACCACTTTGTCCTTCAAAGTCACATACTACCTTAAGAGTACATGAAATTCTGAAGATGAATCCTTTTTTCTTACCTACCCGCACACGAATTACTCTGCATACAAGAAAAGCATGGTTGTGTATTTATGTATGTGTTGATTCTTTTGAAATAATTTAATCAGACTGAACTATATACAACACTCAGTTCTTTTACACAAAGAAAAAGAGACCAAAAACAAATGTAATTAAATGTACTTGATTTAGTCTACACAATCTACTATGTGACATAGTTTGGTAGAATCATCCTGCACTTCTACAGCTAGAGTAGAATTTACCTGTGTTGTTCATGAAGTAGCAAGAAGATCCACTTTTATCCTGAGTTTCAAGAAGGAAGCAACTCTGCCCACTGAACAAGATTTACAATGATCTGCCTCCAGGCATTGAGAATACCATTTGAGGCATTCCAAATCTGTTTAATCTCTTGTGTTGGCCCATTTTCTGCTGCTTATAACAGAATACCTGAAACTGGGTAATTTAGAAAGAAACAGAAGTTATTTCTTATACTTCTGGAGGCTGGGGAGTCCAATGTTGAGGGGGCATTCTGGTGAGAGCCTTCTTTCTGGTGAAGAGCCTTCTTTCTGGTGAAAGCCTTCTTTCTGCAGAGTCCTGAGGCAGTGCAGGGTGTGTATCACATGGTAAGGGGGCATGCTCACATATTAGCTCAGGTCTCCCTTTCTTTTCTTAAAAAGCCACCAGTTCCACTTGCATGATAACCCATTAATCCACACATGGATTAATCCATGCTTTCATGCATGATCCAATCACCTCTTAAAGGACCTATCTTTCAAAACCGCTGCATTGGGGGCTCAAGTTTCAACATCCGTTTTGGAGGGGACATACATTCCAACCATAGGACTCTTTTCTTCCTCAGCTCCACTAAAGGCACGGACTCTTCAAACCACAAATCTGGGAGTCACCCCTGATACCTGCATCATCTATCAAGTCTTAGTGATTTCACATCCAAAATGTAACTTAAATCCATCTGCTTCTAGCCACCTGTACCATCGCCAAGATACCAGCCAGCACTGTATCTTGTCTGAACACTACAATTGCTTCCAGACTAGTCTTTGCACTCCACTTATGCTGCCTGTCAAACCATTCTCAGCTCATCAACCAAAGCAATCCTTTTCAATTGTAAATATCATCTTAGCATTCCACTTTCAAACTCTAATTCGTTCCTATTTTTCATCAACTAAAAAAATCTTTAATATGGCATAAACACCCTGAGGGATCGTGCCTCTCTCCTACCTCCATATGTGAAACACACAACTTCTCACTTACCATGCTCTGCTCTGCTTTCCCTTCCTCTAGAGCGNATGTGAAACACACAACTTCTCACTTACCATGCTCTGCTCTGCTTTCCCTTCCTCTAGAGCGCCAAACCAGTTCACACCTCAGAGCCTTTACACAGGCAGTTCCGGCTGCCAAAATGTTCTTATAACCACTCTTCATCCAGCTAATTCCTGCTTATCCTTCGGAGTTCAAGAAGAGTTCTTTTCCTTCATAGTATGGAGCACAGTATGTAATCAGACATTTATTTATGTGAATATTTATTTAATACCTCTCCCACCAATATACTATCAGCTGTAAATGGGCAAGACCTACATCTTTTTATCTTCACAACTATTTAACACAGTGTCTGATACAGAATGGGGTTCAATAAGTATTTGCAAATGAATGAATGAGTGAAAAAGAAAGGCAGGAAGGAAGGACAAAAGAGAAAAACTACATCAATCATCACGTTAGAAAAAGACAAGTAACACGTAGTCATTTCCGGGTCATTTTCAGTTCTCTGTAGCTTCTCATCTTTGCTCTTTTTTTAAAACAGCTTTATTGATATAAAATTCACATACCATACAATTCAAGATTTGCCTATCCTGGATATTTCATATAAATGGAACCACAGGGTATGTGGTCCCCTGTGACTGGCTTCTTTCACTTAGTATTATGTTTTCAAGGTTCATCCACTTTTTTTTTTTTTGTCTTTTTCCGTGTCCGGCAATGGATCGCAACCCTCAGTGTCGCCCCTGTACCGGACCG